>NC_089201.1:16418474-16718474 GCF_963930695.1 Labrus bergylta
GAATGTGTGTGTGTTTATAGATGAGGAGTCGGCGCGGGCCAATGTCAGCACTACGGCAGGGCTGTAATCAGGCCCACCGCAGAACATGTGCCTGGGCAGTGCCATGCTCACCGCAGGAAGCAACCGCCTAACAAAGGACTAAAGAAAAGAGAGGAAAGAGAGAGACAGAGGAGAGATAGAGAAAAAAAGGAAGAAGAGTGGATGGAAAACTTGTCCTGAGACTAGAATAAGGCACTGAGAAGTCTTTCTTTTACGCCCCTGGTGCTAAACAAGAGCCTGGGAAAGCACTCATCGCTCATGATGATGCACTCAGATGTCTGGAAGTCAAAGTTTGGTGCTGCAGGTTAGCAGAGATCACATTATAAGTTCTCAAAATGATCCCAAACGTGCAGCTTTTCCATGTTGTGTTTAGATAATCTGCAGGATATTAGACGAGAACAATTTCCAAAAAAAATTCAAACTGGTTAGAAATGTCAGAAAGCTCTTGCTGAATGGGAGGAGACTGGATGGAAAACCAATGTGCAGCAGAGTTTGGAAACTGCACGAGGACGGCATCAATAGAGGCGGACTGATCCAAAATGCAGATTAACAGCAGACCCGGGTCAAAATTTGCAAATCCTCCCTGCGGTTGGTCTACTTTTGGTCGACTTGAAAGTTCTTGTGGCAGACACAGTAAGGAGCTGTCTTTGCTTTGTTTAGGAGAGATTGAAATAGGTTTGGCATGTGCGCCTGCTGGTTTGATTCTGGACCACTGCCTTCTGGAGCAGCATTACAGGACTCGTTCTGTCTCCTGTTGCATTGTGCTCCCCTCAACGCTTTTGTCTTTTTCTTCTGATTACCTGGTTAAACAAAATATCAGCGGTTCAGTAGCCGTGGTGCTGAGGAATTCACAGTAAAGAATAAAGCACAGTATTCAGTAATCCAACTTTTATCCTGCACTGCTCACTCTGAAAGGCTTGGAGAACATAAAACCCACCTA
Source organism: Labrus bergylta (assembly GCF_963930695.1). Classification (NCBI taxonomy): domain Eukaryota; kingdom Metazoa; phylum Chordata; class Actinopteri; order Labriformes; family Labridae; genus Labrus; species Labrus bergylta. Next base: position 16,419,454 of record NC_089201.1, read on the forward strand.
TCACACGCCTGGCATTATAATTACTATATAACACAGGTCTGAATTGGAGCTAAAGAAGCGAGTGGCACTTCACTTCGAAGCAGAGAATGTAACTCCAACCAAGGACTTCATGAATTAAACAAAACAAAGGCCATGCACAGGGGCACAGATGAATTTAAACCAGAAGAAGACTGACGACTAATTAAAAATACAGGATAAAACCAGGTAGCTAAAAGGAGGCTGATATTCAATTCAAAACAGTGACTCTGCAGAAACAAATCACCTCTGTGCAGCTTCACTGTGTTTAACACGCTGATGCTTTCACTGGCTCTAAACACGCTGCTGAATGTATATTTCTACATTTAAGAGACACCCGACTCTGTTCGTTCTGCCTGGTCTCTCCTCTTCTTGGCGTTTGCATCTCTCCAACGTTTCTAAGGTAACGCTCCAAACACTTCTTCCCCCCCCTAAATCCACACCGTATTGAGCTCATTACCACAGTTACAACTCGCCAACCGCCAGCACGGCGTGCCTCCAGCTGACCCGCAACCGTTTACTGTCTCCTCCCGGACCAATCAAGTTTGGCAACCCTCTTCACCCGCTCCCGCCCCTTTCCTCTCTCTCCCCATTTCCTTCATCTTTCTTTTTTTTTTTTTTTTTTTTGCTCTCCAGACTTCTCCGTGCAGCGATAGAGCTGTCAATCAGCCCTCAGTTCTGTTTTAGTCCTTCTTTCTCCTTTTCACCATTCCTCCTATTCAGAGCCCTTAACACCCCACCACCACCAACAGCAGCCCACTGCCCGCCGAGGCTCCAGCTCCATACAAGCAGACCTTCAAGAGTGTGTCTGCAGGTGCCAGACTGAGCTTTGTCGTGTACATTATTATAAAGTATGTCATTCAGGCTTCAAATCCAGCCACATTACGTCGACCTTTAATCAAGACTTGGAGGCGTCGGATCCGTCAGTTTCACAGGCTCGCTTCCTACAAAGACCAAACTCAGCAGCAGAGCCAATATAAACGTCTATACAACTGTTTCCTGCCTCCTCGCCTCCTTCCAGACTCGCTCTGCTCCAACAACACAAACTGCAGCTCAATTCACCGGGGTTCAGACAAAAGACATGTCTCTGTAATGAGCTGCATTCAAGAGATCTGGTCAGTTTCAAAACTGCAGAAAAGTTAAGAAAGAAAGACAAAAATGTAAGTCTGAGAGGATTGTCTATGCTCAAGTAAAAATACTAACATACCAACAAATATAAACAGTTAGGCTTCTTCTAAATAGTGTGGTGAGGATAATAAGATTTTTGATGGCAGATTTACCGGTACTTTTGGAAGATTAAGTTTCAATCTCCTCTTTTTAAAGAGTGAAAGGCTGAGATTTATTGTGTCCTTATGTCTTGATTGTTCACTTTCCCTTTCCTTTCTCACTAATTTACAGACAAAAACATGTAATTCTTGTATTTTGTTTTATTTCTGCCAAAGAGTCTTAACTCGAAAAACCCACTTTTAAAGCTGCTGTGGAATCTGCACATTTTTCTGGAGCACATTTCAGCAAATCATCCTGAGCTGCTTTTTGTATTTTTACTTTCTATGCAAAATGAATCACCTCACATAAAGAGACCTTTACACTTTTAACACTTAATGGTTATGTTAAAATCCACAGATCCCTATCCTTTTGCATGCATGTTTTGAATCAGCTGTTGAGTGATAATAAGCACAGCCACAATCAGAGTGAGCATACAGATTGTCTTTAGTGCTCCTGTAGTTTTACCTGCACTCAGTCTGCCATCACCCACCATGCCCCAACCCCCCCCCCCCCCCCCCCCCCATCTGGAAACAGGAAAAGAAGTCCCTCTTGGTTTGAAGCTGTGTATTGTTTTTCTATCAGGTTTCATGTCAACTTTACCTGAGCAAACTCGTCATGTGTTTATGAAAACTTAGAATGCAGACTTTTACACTTCAACACTTTTAGATTCTAACAATTACAAGTTAAGATTAGGTTGATCTTTGTGTTGTTGTTTTTTTGCTCCAGTTTCTCTAAACTTCTTTCAGGGGGCTTCAGGAGTTCTGTTTGAATAAAAAAAAAAAGAGGTAGACATTGCACACATACATGCACACAGAGTCGTACACAGGGGCTATTTCAGTGAGCCTTGGCAGCCGCAGGCCAGCTGGAAGCAACGTAAGCGTAAGGTGATACTCAACAATGCCACTAACTGGCCAGGCCTCTCGTCTGTACACCAGCTATAATGACATTAACATGGCCAAGGCCAGTGCAGAGCCAGGACACACACACACACACACACAAACACACACACACACACACACACACACACACACACACACACACACACACACACACACACACACACACACACACACACACACACACACACAAAGAAGCCCAGGATCACTTTCAGCTCTAAGGGAAAACGTCTATGTTTTGTATGTCTGAAATGAACGCCACGGGACAAAAATACACAAACAGAGACCGCAATAATCACAAACACACACTCAGATGTCATCACACGTCTCCCTTTGAGTCGAATCAGCACGGGCAATAAATAGCTCAACATTCAATATTTCACCGAGATACCGTTTGCAGCAGTTGTCTCGTTCTCTCTGACAAAAATATTGCTGCGTTAACACAATGTCATAGAACAAAAAAAAAGACGGCCCGGGCAGAGGCTCAAAGAGTCTGAAGGGAAGATCTGAGTAACACATTTATTCTGCAAACAGAAAAACAACACACAAATCCAAGGTAAAGAGAAAGAGCTGCTCTCATTGCCTCCCGAGGTGGAGCGGCTGAGTCACACTCGTAGCATCCAGCAAGTTCCATCCATGAATTGTTTAAGACAGAGCGAAGCCTTTTGAGCGCTTTAGAAGAAGAAAAAATCACCCACACACACACAAAAAAACTTCTCCTTCTGAAGTAAAAAAATGAAAGCAGAGAGAAAGAGTCTTTGAGCTGCAGTTGTTAGGTAACGAATAACAAACTGACAACAAACACAGAGGCCTGCTGTCGTCCTCCAACCGGAAACAATTACTTTGAGACTTTCCAAATGAGCTTTTTATTAGGAGGCATGGAGCTATAAACCAAATTACTGCGTTGCTTTGGTTTTGTTCTTATAAAGTTGGAAAATATAGAGCTGGAGGAGCACAAAGGGCTCTCCCTGTGACTCGCTCACCTTAATCTTTTTTAGAGTTCTCAGTGTGCAAAAAGCTCCTCTAAGCTCAAAAACTTATTTGGTTTATTTTTACCAGACCTGTGGCAGACAACTCACATTACATTTTAATTAACAATTTATTAGTTTAGGCTGTTGTATAATTTATATTTATGAGTTTCTCAGTGTTTACGAGTATAATGACTTATAAAAAACTCCACTTGGGACTTCAGATGAGCACAGCAAAGATATTTTTTGCCAGATTTTTGGATGTTTTCCTCGTGAAGATGCAGCGCAAACAAGTCCAAAAGATTCAAAAACAGCATATCCTTGGAGTGCACCAATCATGACCTACTTGGGGGTTGGTGGGGTTCAAAGTCTCCACCCCTAAAATATTCATAAGTTCCTCTCCTCCTCCGCCTCCTCATCCTCACAAGCAGCATGGGATCAATTGGGCAGGAGAGGCGGTCTAATCCCGCTCCCTGTTTTACTGACTGGCTGATCACACTGATTGAAGATGTTTTGGAAATATGGATTTCCCTCCGGATATGAGATCCGGGTACAAAGGGTCTGTCTCCTCCAGCCCGTGGGGAGAGATGAGCACAGAGCAGGAGGGGGGGTCCCTACCCAGAGCAGGACCCTTTAATTGGGCTGAAACCCCGAGGCCGGGAACCCCCCTCCAGGGCAAGAGGAGAGCTGGACTCCATTATACACACACAGATACACACACACATATTAATGTTAACACCATCTCTTCTCCGAAGAAACACTCACTCTGTCCCAGTCCAGGCATGCACACACACACACACACACACACACACACACACCGACACACCGACACACCGACACACACACAGACACGCCAAAACAATCACTTGTCATTGGCCCAGCTGCTCGCTCTTCAAAGCCGTGGGCTTCTGGGTGGCCGTGCGGACGAGAGAAGAGGAGAGAAAAGTCCTGAAGAGCTGCAGGCCGGGCCAAATAACACCGAATATCATCCACGAGCACCCTGCAGACTCGTGCACGAGTTCAGCCCAAAGTGAAAACACTCGACTTAAAAGTACTGGAAAAATTCTAGGATAGGAACGAGGTGTTTGGACTGAAATGTGTGTGTGTGTGTGTGTGTGTGTGTGTGTGTGTGTGTGTGTTTGTGTGTGTGCATGGAGAAGAAAATTGTGTTTTTTATTGTGTTTTCACATCTTTTACAGAAGGAGAAGTATGAATATTAAAATGTCAAAATATAAAATAAAAGACTTAATTCAAAATTTGGAAATAATCTCAGGACCAAAGAGAGCGAATCAGAAGTCTGACTCGTGTTTTTGTATGGTTGTAAATTGAGTCAGATTTTTTTTTTTTTAAGTTTTTGAATAATATTTTTGCAACTGTATGTTTTGTATGTTTATGTTTAGGTGTATATGATTTTCAGTGTTGTTATGAATTTTCAATTTATTAAGAACTAACAATCTCCTTAAAGATTAAAAAAAAAAATGGAAGCCACAAAATCTTAAAGTCGAGAAGTGCAAAAATCTTCTCTGCAGCTTGAGTGAGCCTTTGTAAAGTTGTCAAATGTGATTCAAAGCAGAGAATGATTGTGACTAACAGATCCACAAGCATCAAAAGTCCCTCCTCTTTAAAAAAGCGTCTCATTACTTTCATTGAGGAGTTATAACCTCGTCGGAGTGAACCTACTTTTGTTTTATTTCGACACAGCGTTGAGCGCATTCATCCTGAATATGCATCTCTACAAAGATGACCACATTTTTTTTCATGAGCGTAACATATTTATCTATCAAGAAGAAATTCATTAAAGCTGACAAAAGTGTACTGAAAAAGAAGCAGAAAAAGCCTCGTTGTACCTCCTGTAAAAGTACAGTTGATGTGTGTCACATGCACTGTGCAGTATGTGCATCCTGGTCTCGGTGGAGCTTGTGTGTGTGTGTGTGTGTTTCACCGTTTCAATCAGAATTCTTTCTCCACATGAAAGAAAATGCCTTTGAAAACTGCATTTAGCCCATGTGATTCTTATCAGTGAGACATGCCTGTGTGTCCTCTGATGTGCAGCTACATGTGATCTGTCCATGTGTCTCTCTGTCTCTGACCTTGTTGCCGTTGTTGAGGCTCATGCTGCTCAGTGCCGTCAGTTTGGCCTCCAAACTCTGGTGCCCCGGCTGCTGCTGCTGCTGCTGCTGCTGGTGGTGGTGGTGGTGGAGCTGCTCCCTCTGGATCTGCTCCCTCATGCTCCTCGCCTCCTGGATGGCCTTCATCACAGCGTCCTGATCCCCGAACAGCGCCGTGGAGTTGAGGCTGGACAGGATGTCTGCGAGGAGGAGGAGAGAGGGAAAACTGTCAGTTACTTTGACTGGCAGGAAAAGAGTGTTTGAGAGGCTTTTCCTTTAAGGATAAAAAGAAACATCAAACCCTGGGTGTAACATTTGGGAGTTGGGATGTCACTGCCTATGATCTAAGGTGACTGAGCGTTCGCTGTGAGGGCCCTCAGACTCTTGCAGACCCTACAAGACGAGATCCTGCCTGATGGATCTGTGTCACATTCTGGATAACTGCTCAAAACTTGCTTTACATGGATTTTTTTCAAACAAAGCCTCTTTCTCTCATTTAATAATTTGAAAATGCCTCCTAATTTTGCAGCATATTGCTTGTTAATGTGGATCCCTTTTCTCATTCTAAAACTGAGAGTTAAGGTTTGCAGGACTTTAGAAAAGTTCCTTCCTTACTTCATTATCAATTTGACTTTTTTTTTTGTTTTTAGAATAGGAAAGAAAACATTGTGTACTTTACTTTTGCATGCAAAGGCAGAAATGTGTCCACACAGAGGTAAGACATTTAAACAAATTGTCAAATGAAACACTATTAAAAACACACATACTGTACATCAAATGAACACAAAGTTTTACAACATTTACAAAACCAGTACTGAAAACTGGTTCTTGAGACCTGAACCATCAGCACTAACAAGTCCAAGAAGTCCTCTTTGGCACCCTTAATGTCGACTGTTTTCCTTTGTAACTGGTTTTAAGATAACAGAAAGTTTTGAGTCTGATGCTTTGAAAACAAAGAGAAAAGAAAGTGTTGATCTTAATAATCTGTAAAGGCCAAACACATTTAAACATCTGTTTGTAAAATTGCTTTTTTTTTTCACAGTTTGGTATCAAAGCTAAATGCTGCCAAAGTTGTTTTCCAGTCCACTTGTACCCAAACTTGACAAAACCTCCGCCCACTTGTTTACACGCTGTGCTTCACACTTCTGAGGCTGATGCACACTTGAAGAATGAGAAGAAAAAAAAGAAATAAAAGGATGCAAAGTTTCCATTGCCCTCTTTGGTTTAATTAGCAGACGGGTAGGAAGCCCTGTATGCTTGGGTGGCCGTTAACATGGGCAAAAAATAACACAACGACGCGTCCTCAAAGCCACTCCAGAGGAGCTGGTGAAATTGTTTTCTGGGGGGATATAATGAGAGGCTTTAGATTGGCCTTAATAACAGATAGCAGAGGTAGGGGCATAAAAGGTCTAGCGCGGGCAGACAATGATGTGAGGAAGCTCTTAAAAACCAAATAACGTGTGCTGGGTTTCACTGCTTCCGCTGCCGGGGTTTTCATTGGGGCTAAATACAGGGTTTTGGACTCCTGTAAAACACAAACACACACACACACGCACACACAAAGCAAACACACACAGGTCTGCTGGTGGGGTTGAGGTGTCTGCAGTCTATCAGGCGCATGCGACGCCGCTCGGGTTTGTCTGTGTGTGGCAGGGAGGAGGGAGGTGTTTGGGTGGGTGATGTTTTTGTTTTTCCGGTGGAGGGGAAGGCATGGCTCTACACTTGGAGGGAGGAAGTCTTTGCAGAGCATTGATGTACAGTACAGAAGCGAACAATACACCGGTGTATGAGTGCGTTTGGTTGTGTGAGAGAGAACATGGATATCGCCATGTGCGTCATACCTTTCCCTCATAATTTGTTTCTGGCATGGTAAAGCAGCGTTTATACCCAGTGATTCTTTTTGGACATGTCAGCGAAGCCCATGCTAATGCACTTCTGTTAGTACAGTGCTAATCCATTCTCTTTACCCAACGGTGAAGGAAACACTGATGTTAAAGGCTATGTATAGTCATGTTTCCAACTTTCCTCAGGGACTCAGTACTTCTGGTGGAACTTGTTGTGTTTCCACTTTGGGAACACGGATCTAAATAAAGTCCAAGGGTTTTATTTTAACCCCAAACAGGTCTCTGCTCTGGGGTTACACTTTCCTAAAGTGCAGCAACTTTGGGGTAGCTTTGTTGGGTTAAATCACAGGATTATGGTCAGTTTTAACACTACCTCTGCCACTTTGACTGTTTCTCTTGTTGTATATTTAACCTTGTGTTTCTATTCCTGATTTTCACCTCTTATGAAGCATCATGGTCTTTGAGCGACAACATTTTCTTTTACTGGGCAGAGGCGCTGCTTGTCAATAGGCAAGGCAGGCAACTGCTCACTCCCAGGTGGCTGTTGCTCGGTCCATCTTAATATACAGTCCATGATTCCCACCAACCAACAAAGGTTTGTGTGGAGTTGATAAACTTGTCAGCTAACGTTGGAAAAAAATCTTCTAAATGCTGCTGGTGCTCATCCAGTCAGAAATGATCAGCACTGCATCACGTCTTCACGCCCTAGCATGGACCACTTCAGGGGTAAATTCGACCCTGGTTCCCTTTTATAGAAAAACACTGAATACCTCCTTTAACCCGTACTCCCTTGTGAAAGATCCTGCAGTGGGGTCTTAGTTTTATTCCACTGAAATGAATCTCCAGTTCTATGGGTACTTTTGGTTGAAACAAGACTTACTGCGTGTGTTTGTAACCTACCAAGGGAGGTGTTCCTGCCCATGCCGGGGATGGGGCTCGGGATGCGGCCCTTGCCCATGCCTGAAGGACTGGTCTTGTTTCCGGAGAACAGACCGTGTGTCGGGGACGTCGGGGAGCGACGAAGAGAGTCAGCTGTCTTGGGTCTGGCTGAGAGGTTCAACGGCTGTGTGGATCCCTCCTCCTGTTAGTTTAAGACAGTAGGAACAGTGTTTAATGAATCCAGGATCTGTATTAACATGGATCACTTTCAAAACTGTTTTTACTAAGGACAGAAAAAAGTATTACATATGTGTTAAAAAACCCCAGTCATGCAGAATATTTCCACTCTCCTTTGTTCATCTGCAGGTAAACTGAGAGCACTAAGAAAACATTTCTACACCAATATGATTGTTGCTAAAAGTCGAACTCTCAGAGAAGCTTTAGAGAGTAAATACACTTTTTCAATACCATGAGTTTTAAAACGATACAATCTGTGTTTTTAGCGATCAATAGTATCAAAAAGTTCTAAAGCTTTTAAATAAACTTCAGGGGACGCCGATGGCCAAGTGGTTAGTTTGCGCGCCCCATGTACAGAGGTGGGCAGCCCGGGTTTGAATCCGACCCGTGGCTTCTTTCCTGCTTCTTTCCTGCATGTCATTCCCTGCTCTCTCTCTCTCCCTGATGTCCGACGCTATCAACTGTCCTGTCTCTTCATTATTTCTAATAATTAAATAAAAGCACAATAATTCATTTTAATTAAAAAAAAAACTAAACCTAAAACCCTTCAGCCATATTTCTTTAAGAAAAGCTGTCGCAAGGCAGAGAGCGCTGTCTAAATTCCTGCAAAAATTGAATTGTTGCCAACGTATTTGTGCAATTTAGACAGTGTGCAAGAGTTTGCTTGCCATTTTTCAGCACTAAAAAACAGGTTATTAACCAATATTGGGTGCCTAGGACTTCTACTTCTGTTTCCATGAAACAGGTATCAACATAGTTCAAAAGTATCATGCACACGTCTCGGCATTACCATGTGTGTCTGCTGTGACAATGGGTCTTCAATGGAAGTGTGATTGAACACACTGGCAGATTTAAATGACGTCCAATGTTTTCCTTTAGGTGCTATTTCATTCCGACTGATCAATCAGCCCTGCCAGCTGACCTCCGTGAACTTGAAGGGGGAAAAGCTGCAGGGTACTTTTTTCATCGACACAATGGCACCTTTGTTTGTGTGACTCCTTAATTTCTAATTAAAAGTTTATGATACACTCAATTCAAGGCAAGACGGATTTATTTATAGAGAACCATTCAGAGAAAATCTAAAGGCTTTATACAGTTAAGATTATATTCAAATACAAGCCCAAACAACCATCGATTAGACCAACTTTAAATAAGTTTGTGCAAACACTTTCCCCTCTTAGGCCCAAGTCTTCTCCTAACACAAAGTTTTCTAAACGCCTTTTTCAGCCAGTTGTCAGCTGCATCCACGTGTTGGTGTAGGGTCTAAAACCCTGTAGGTAATTTCCGATTCACTTCTTAATGAGCCTTGAACTCTACACGTTATATTTTATGGGGCTTTAAAGAGAATCCAACGACTAGGTAATTTAGTTATGATGATAACTCCTGCACGTGGAGTCGCTTGATGAACTTCAGGAGGAAAAAAAAGTTTAGGATGTGCAGGGGGAAAAAGGTGGCTCAGTCTGCGGGTGGCATGCCAAAGCAGGGCCGGGTAGTCTGGGGTGGGGAGTGTGTGGGGGTACGCAGTGGTTTTGGATGGTGCAGCACTACTGTTTGAGTGCGGTGAGCTCTGACGCCGGTCTATTGTGACGCCCGCCTGCTGCAGCTGTGCCCCACACACACACACACACACACACACACACACACACACACACACACACACACACACACACACACATCTACACCCACACATGGCTTCCATTACTGCCTCGTCGTCGAGTAAAGATGAGGCGTACGCTCTCTCCAGTGAAGTAGTCTGGGCTCCTGCCAAACAGCAGCCAGCGCCAGTGTCAGTTCATGTGTGTGTGTGTGTGTTTTTGTGACTTTTAAATAAGCTGTTTCTAATCGACTCTTTGCCGTCAAGCACAAATCGTTGTTTCACCAAATTTCCAGCCTCTCACTTTTACTCAGCTGATCATCATCATCATTACTATCCTTGTGTTTTCCTTTCATAAATAAACTGAACTCACCCTCCTTGTCTTCTTGTGTTGTCTGTTTGTGTATTCACCATAGAGATTTTTACATTAATAAACTGCCATGTGATTCCTTGTTGCTTGTTTCTTGAAATTATTTCTGCCTCTTGCTTAAAGTTAAATCAGCCATGAATCACAAAGTCACCAAGATAATAAAATTCTGTCAAATTGCTTTTAAAAAAATAAAAACATTCAACAGAAAAGATTTTGTAACATTTACAACTTTGGACTCACCTTAATGTGAGTGACAGGACTGGACGCTCGCTTCTCGCTCTTCAGAGCCGAGGGGGAGAGAGGCCCGGAGGAGTTTGGAGCCTGCGGGAGGGGAGTCATCTTGGCTCCCGGTGAGATCTGCATGCTCGCCAGCTGGGCGGCATACAGCTGCTGCAGAGAGAGAAGAAACCAGAAAAAAAAAAAAAAAACGACGGGCTATTAACATCGCTCGCCAGCAGCTAGTCAGTGGCTTTCCTCTTTCATTCTCTCTCCTCTCTTCTGCTTTTTCCCTTCACACACACACACACACGCACACACACACACACACACACACACACACACACACACACACACACACACACACACACACACACACACACACACACACACACACACACACACACACACACACACACACACACACACACACACACACACACACACACACACACACACACACACACACACCTTGAGCCTGTCATATGTTTGATTTTTTTTTTTGGCCGTATCCTCCCCCTGGTCCTGCTCGCAACTTCTGAAGTTTGATGGGAGTGTTTTTGAGCCAAATATTGTGCAAAAAAATGTGCATGCACCCGAACCAAACCTTCATTTGATAGAGACAGGAGTGTCCCGAACAAATGGGAAATTTGTTCCAGCTAAACATTTTTTTTTCCAATTATGTACAATCCATCTCTGACACTTATTCTTTCAACAGATGCTCGGAGCAGCTTGTGCATCAATTTGAATCAGGAAATAAATCCAGACAATGGTTTAAAGACACTTTTGAATGCTTTGAGGTTCAGTATTGACGATCTATAGAACCTGATATTCATGACATGGTTCTGCAAATAAAGACTTTTTAGACAATGCTCTGCTCAGTATATTGTTGATGAAAAAAATGCTGGTGAAAGAAAAAGAAAGGACCACAATGAAAGTGAAGCCAATCAGAAAAAAGCCCTGCAGTTCCTCAAGTGTCCACTTGAGGGTGGCTCCACAAGCGAAGGAGTCCCTATTAGGTCCTGTATTAAAATGCCAATTTTACAGCAGAAATAACCATATTTACATCCTTGTAAAGAAAAAGCTTTTGGTATGAATAGCTTGTTTTTTTATTGGTACACACTGTACAGGGGTTACATTTTTCATAACTTATTTTACATAGTAAGCCTAAGAGTTATTCATAAATTTGCATCATTTGGGAATTGACTGACGCATTGTTTATGTAAATGCTTTTCTTTATTTTACAGCTTTTAACTGTTTTCTAATTGTTTGTATCTCTTTTTAATTATCTTATCTTGTTTTATTGTGTGACCTTTTTATTGCTTTTTTTGTCGTTTTATTCTATTTATTTTAATTGTTACATATTCCTACATTTGGACCCACTGGTCTACATTTATGTGGCTGGTTTCCAGTGATGCTTGGGTTCTTGTCATGTTTTGATAATTATGCTGGTATCATTTTTGTGTGGCTTCTCTTGCTGTTAACATGTTTTGTTGTTGTTGTTTAGGTTCAGTTGCGTTTGGGTTCTTATGCTTGATTCTTGTTCATGTGTGCGTCTGCAAAAAGCACTTTAACCCTTGCATTTGAAGGTGATACCAAAAAAAGGAATGACAATTATTACTGTAGCGGTTTGACCAGCCTCAACTCCACCTCTTTGCATGTTTCTGGATTCATCCAAAGGTAGGTTGAGATAGCATTTCAGATAGGTACCGCCAGTAGTGTAGTGGCGTCTAAAGAAGTGGGTATTATGCTGTCTTCATTTTTCCAACAAATATTTTTTAAGTGACCCGTCAAGCAAATAATAAACGGCCTCTTTTATAAACAGAGACATGTAAGACTACTCTGGCATATTAGCCAGTCAGAGACAGTGTAGGGAGTGTCATCCCTTCACCGTTCTAGGAAAAAAATTGCAGCGTACTACTGAATATTGTCAATGAATTATTGGAGTGATTCAAAGAGGATTTGGAAGTGGGTACACCCCGTATATACCTGTGTATACTCTGCACTACACCACTGGCAACCACCATCTTTGGGCTTCATAGCGTCCCTTCAGAAACCAAAGGATGGTCTTACAGAGTCCATGTTTTATACAGTGTGAAATACATAAAGTGGCTGTTTTTTTTAAGTCATTCCAAGCAGAGCTGTGATGATAGTAGTCAAAGCAATCGATTAAAAGCTAGGAGAGCAAACAAAAGGTTATGAGTCTCAAAAACACTTGAGACCAATCTTGTCATATTTGGTTTGTCCTTGCTTTGAGAGTGGGCAATTGAGTTTCTTCACTGACTTCCATCCCAAAGACAATGGTGGATAATCATGTTGAAGTAGGGTTAGTCATGCTGCTGATGAGTCAATTTAAAAACACTTGAAAACAGAGAAAAAATAATAGAACACTTAAAAAAAGCCTTGGAAAATATCAGCCGTCTGCCTTCAGCGTTGGACGAAAAACATTAAATGTAGCAGAGAAAAAAAAAAACACAGTACTGATTTTCCGTCCAACAAAAATCAAAGAGTCAAATACTCGGCCCACAGTCCAGGGTCTTCTAAATCAAAGCTAGCTGGCCAGACAAACCGCTGCCTGTAACCACTGTCAACCCCTGTCTAAATGCATCGGAGTGTGAGTGCCGGAGTATCAAAGAGCCTGTCCTCAGGAAAACCACCCAGACGTGGCTGGCTTTCGCTTAGACTCCCTCCTCTCTGTCTTTCTTTTCTGCTTTCTTGCTTTCCTCTCGTTCCTCTCACCTCATCTATACTCTCCCCCTCCTTCTATGTCTATGTCTTCGTTTTGTCCTCCTCCCTTTTGATCTCTCTGACTCTCTCTCTCTCTTTAGTTTTGTTCCAAAATAACTCTTCATATCATCCCCACCTTCTCCATCTCTCTCTCTCTCTCTCTGTTTTTATTCTCTGCTCCCTCGGCCTAAACGGCCCCCAGTGTTGTGAGATCTGATTTCCCTGTAGTCAAAACTGCAAAGCCTCCTGGGAGCAGAGATCCAAAAGCAAAGAGAAAGAGAGAGAGAGAGTGTTGCCCTTCAGACACACGAGACCACCGTCGCTTTGCCGTCGAAGCTCCAGGCTCAGCGGTTGGGGCCATGGAGAGAAATTGGCTGGCCCTCTTTCCACTTCTCTCGGAGCGATATTAAACACAAACAGAAGGGGCCTCGCTGCTGAAACAAAGCCCTGATGTCACGCCGCTTATTTTCCTTGGAAGGCACCGTGAGTGCTCGGGCCAACCCCTGGTGATATGAGATCCCCGTAAGAATGTGCCTTGAATGGCTGCTGGTGAGGCCTCTCGCGTCAATCAAGCCGACCGCAGAGTTACTTCTGGTGATGCCTGATATTCTTACAGCACTGAGGGGAGCAGACACATGAGTCTTTGAGGTAAAACACACAGTTAGGGTCTCACACCCGCGCCTGCCTGTGTGCAAACCCACCATCTGCTATTGTGCTGTTAGCAGCGATTCCATCAGCAAAAAGAAAAGAGAAATGTTGAACAAACAAAAGGCTGAGAATGAGAGCTTTTACCTGATTTTCTTAAAGACACTCGGAGATTGATTGGTGACTGGGGAGGCCAATGTGCAGCGTAAACAACACCAACTACAGCCTGTGCCATTCAGTCGACCCCCCAAGGGAAAACAATGCCGCAATTTCCGAAATTACAAATTGACAAAGGGGGCCTTGGACTACTCTGCAGTCGTCCGACTATCTGACAGTGCTTGTGAGCTTAAGTGCTAACTGGACTAAAACCAAACGATTAGTCCGTCATTTTTTCCCCTCCGAGCAGGTTTTTTAAGTCTTGGCCTACGATGGCATAATCCTTTGAATCATATTTATGCATAAGTTTACTTTAATTTCCCGTCTCTATAAAAGTTAGAAAATCACTTTAAAAGGAATATGTTATGTATTGGATGACTTGAGTGTATTGTTACATCCCTGATGACTGGCCTGTCCCATTAGGACTGAGTGGTGAATCCCTCTTTTAGTGTTGAGCTGCTATCGATCTCAAGAGTACACGAAACAAATGAGGGTTTGTCTTTTTCAGCAGGTTTCCGAGGGGAGGAAGAAAGGAGGAGGAGGAGGAGGAGGAAATGTATGGACTGCCACACAGAGCACCGAGGCTAAATATTGCACCTGGAGGCTAAGCTGTGCCCGAAACACTGAATGAGATCCACAGAGAGAGAACAGCCACATAAAGACAACCATTATCTCACTTCCAGTTTTCTTTCACAGAACAGATGCTTCATTTTTTTTTATTTTTTTTTAGTCGAGGCATCTGATTGCCTTCCAATCATTGTCCTTGTTTTAAGACAAAGGAATCCATTCTGGCCTGATTACTGTATGTTGGCAACGGGGGAGAAATGATTGCTCCGGGGCACCAAAGTTTGTTCTAATGCACCGTCTCCATGCCTCAGACACACTAACAGAAGAAGTCCAAAACATAGAGACACACAGCGAGAATCTGTCTTATGATTTCAAGAAGAATGTCGGCCAAGCAACTGTATTTCACTCACATTAGCCGTGACAAAGGGGGGCTTTCTTCAGTAGGAGTCCACTGTTTGTGAAGGGGTCTGGAAACAATTGGGATGATCAGGTTCCCACGCTGATTGGTTACAATCGGTCAAAGCTATAGCCAAATATTTCTGACATCCTGCAGCTGATTTGATAGGTTTATTTAATTGATTAAGGCAGAAATGTACGAACATTAGGCTACTGATAGCTCTTGTAACTTTCTGAACTTTTACCGTCTCTTTAATGAACTTCTTCTAGGTTTACTTTTCCAAAGCATGAGATTATGCCGTCTCCATTTGCCAGATTACGCCTGCTTGACCATCAGTGCCAGCCAGCTGTCTGAATGCATGCTACAGACAGAAACATCTGGAAGAGTCTGGCTACAACATCTGTCCATCCAGCAGCAACACAGATCTGGCATTGAAAGGATTGGATGCCAGCTGGTGTGTTCTTGAAGACAACATGCAGTGAAGGAGAAAGCAGCTTGCGTAGAACTAACATGCTGTGCCTAAGTGTTAACACTAATGGACAGTTTGACCATTGTATGAAGAAGCATAGCTGAGACTAAAACAATTGATAACGGACAAGATGTCAGTGTGTGCACTGGACCAACGTCTGTACAGCAGTTACCCCTTTGAATCGCGACAGAGTGACCCACCAAGAGGCCGAGTCGTCTGCTAAACAGGCAGCAACGTTCAACACACTGTATGTGTTATATAAGATGATTGAAGACCCATTAATGCATGCAACTGCATAACTTACATTTACCTCATGCTATAATGCACATTCCATAATGCACACACTGTAAGAGCTTGTCTGATACGCTCTCATTTTTAATAGCTGCCACACTTCATTCTGGCTCATTTCATACATCACCAATGTGACAACCAACAAACAGCTCAGAGTCAACGGGTCAAAAGGCTGCAGACAGTTTTTCATGCATAATAAAAAAAAAGCCACATGTCAAAGAGTCACAAAGAGTGAGCTGAAGTTTGTCTGCAAAGCTCTGGGTTAATAAACGCACATCACACTCACATGGATTGTGAGAAAACTGAAATTCCATACATTCATTGTCCCTCACCTCCCAAAGGCAGAGCCCATAAGAGAAGCAGAGCCAGAGCTGAGACAGAGAGAGAGAGCCACTGTGGCACTATAGCGTAACCGCCATGGCTACATGCAGGCCAGAGGGCTTAAGATAGTGCGGGAGGAAGAGTTTCCTGCAGAAACATCGAAGCTGAAATAAAGACCCCTGCTCACACCAGGAGAAACTCTCACTACACCACCGCACGCCAAGTCTTTGCAATGAGTTAGGCTGTTGTTAAGACAAATATGCAGAGTGCAATGCATCATACTTCATCTTCACCACAGTATGCAACCAGTGTCTGAAAAACCTTACAACGTTGTAACAACGTGATCATAGCTAGTGGAAAAAAAAGAAGATAGAATGAAAAAGGAATAACTAATGTCTACCAAAGAGGAAAAAGTGTATTCTGCTGTCAAGTTGTCAAGCTCTCTGACACACAAACAGGAAGCTGAAACACAGAGAAAAGAGATGCGACGTATATGCTAAAAGTCCACACAGGTCATGATGCAGGGGTGAAGGTAAAGCGCTGTTCACTCAAAGAGGCTGCACCACAGCAACATCACAAAGTAAGCATTTATTGAAGAGCAGAACACTTAACAGGTGTTTCTATTATCACCCATATCCTGGATCACTATTTTGTTTCGCACAGTAGCAGCAGAGCACAAAGAGATCCACTGTCTGAGATGAAGATATATAACTAAACAAAATAAACTCATAAATCTCGTCATGATTGCTTTTGGCGCGCGCATTGTTGTCAAAACAATGTCCAAACATGTGCTGAAAGCCAGCGCCTCCGTCTCACAAAAAATTCCTCAGATAGTCGCTCTTTTTTTCCCACTCTCATAAACACTTCCCCCGCGCTGCCTCTCTGTCTTCCTCCCTCTCCCGGGCTCCTGCTCGATTTGAGACAACGGCGTGATGAGACGCTTCCTCTTTCATTCAGGTTCCTCTCCGCCTCTCATTCTCCCCGTCTCAGGCAGTGTTCAGATGTGAATGAGTTTGCGTCTCCGACATCATTCATCCTCTTACCTCTCTCACACAAGAGGAGGGGAGAGAGGTAAGAGACTCTTTTGATCATTTCAAAGCCAGGAGTGGAGACGGGCTGCGCCGCCGCTCGGCTCCCCTCAGCCAGCGCCGCACGGTACTTTGCAAAGTCAATAGCTGCTAATGAGGGCCTCCATCAGTAAAACCACAATGCAAATTGAATAAACTGAGATAAGGATTCTTGCAACATCCAAAAGCCATGCTATGCTAATGACTTGACGTGATGAAGCAACATTGTTTGCAGTGAAAAACGCTTTTGAGGGCTTTTGTTCTGTGCTCTGAGAGAAGGTAGAGCAGGAGGGGCAACCGGGTTCCTGTTGTGAAATCCCAAACGAGCAGTGATTTCATTTTCCTCCTCTTTATGTCTGTTTTTGTTTCAGTTGTTTGTTTTTTTTTCTTTCTCAATGCAAATATGCTCTATGATAACCATTATGGGTATAAGTGCTATTCTCAAACCACAGGTGTCAAGCAGTAATAAAATATTTGATGAATTGCGCGGGCCAGGTGTTGTGCTGGTGGGGCGGAATTCCTCTGTGATTCTTCATAACAGCTTTTGTCTGATGCAGCTGACAGGCAGCAGATAAGCAGGTTAGCATGTTAGCAGGTTAGTGTCGGCCTATAGAGCTGCGTCTTCATCCAATGTGTCGTGCTGTTTTATTAAAAAGACTTAACTCCATTTAAAGTCATCAGGAAGTGAGCCTGTGATCTGAGCCGGCTAATGTATGCTGGCCTGCCTCCAGCTTCAATGAGTGTTTCCCGCTCCTTTAAACCTTGGAGTCTTTTCTTACAGAGGTTTTCACGAGCATTTGTGTTCATTTACTGCAACATGGAGCAGCTGAGAATCTAGATTATCAGACAAGAGAACAAAAGTAAAAAAAAAAAAAAAAAGAAGGAAGAAATTGACAAATTAGCTTTTTATCTATCTATCTGTCTAACCCCATTTGACTGTATAAAACATGGACGTAGTTTCAGTGACTTCGCTCATTGGTTTCTGAAGGTGCTATGCTAGCTGCTCAACGATGGTGGTCTCCAAATAATAGCAGAAACAACGGCCTTGCATATTTCCTGCTGTGTCCAGATATCTGCCTGACTGCACGCGGAAATGTTAGCAGGAATAATTCTTTGTAAAGTTGAGCTGATAAAAATCAGCCGTTTGGGTTTACCCAGTTCACCCTGAAATCTTCTGGATCTTTTCAGGAGTTTTTTATATACATGTTAAAACAACAAGAGAGACACCTTTTACTTTGTTTTTTTTTTAGTTTTACTTTCTATTTCAGTGAAGACATTAAATTAGTCATCCCTCCAGAGTCCTTTTAAACACAAGGACATCTGCACTTCTACTCGAGTTAACGATGTTTGTACTCTTTTCCTCGTCTGTGAATCCTGATGGCATTCCTCTCTTTGATTTTCTTTTGCTGAAGTTAGACCCTCTGTCATAGCGACTCTCACCTCTGATGTAAAATATTTGCTAACTTCTTTTTAAGCTTGACGGTATTTTCTTTCCTCAGGTCAACTCTATGGCACATTCAAGTAGGTTTCATCATGGCCTTGGCCTCGAGAGCTCATATGCACATTATAAAAGGTGTCATGTACTGTGTATAGTCTAAATCTGTATTGTGGATTTTGCGGTCAGCATTGGATAGGCAGCATTAAAAGACTTTTATTTCATTGAAATCTTGGAGGTTTTTTTCCGACCACTTGAACTCAGGGCGAGCTTATAAAGAAGTAGGAGTTTCTTTGAGTTTGCCAATGCTCCTTATCTCGACTGTCTTTTCTATCGAGCTCCTCGCTGATCTACAGTTGTGCTGGGTTCTGGCCTGCTGGTTACACCCTGACGATTAGATGTGTATGTACTTTTTCAGTGTACATTACCATAACTTATCTTTATCGCCATGACAGTTTTGGTTATTATGCTTCTGCTGTGTTTATTAAGACCAGCATCACTCCAGCGATCCTCATAGATATCAAATAGAGGCTTTTCTTTTGGGAGCTTTGCTGGATTGTCACAATTATACAATTTATTTTTTCACAACATTAAGAAATAATATTACCAAGATTTTTAAGTTTTTCATCCAAAGGGTTAAACAATTATTGTTAAGAAAGTACGGCTGTCCAATTCCATAAATGCTAAATGGACTTGAGCTTGCATATTGCTTTTCTAGTCTTCTGACTACTCAGAGTGCTTTTACACCGCAGGTCACACCTACACATTCACACACTGATGGCAGAGGCTGCTATGTAAAGAGTCCATCAGGACTAACTAATCACATTCATACACGTTCATACGCCGCTGATGAAGCAGCAGGAGCAACTTGGGGTTAAGTGTCTTGCCCAAGGACACAGCGGACATATGACTGTAAATGTAAAAGCTTAAGTACTTCCCGACTGAAAGTAAACTTAAAACATGGAGATCATATTTTGTTTTTAAGCATCTGCTCTCAAAAAGTATCGAACATTTTGACAGCCTTATTAGGAATGAGTCAGACCTGAGAAAAATTAGGACATTTTGGATTTATCTTTTCCTGTGTTCAAAGGTTGTTTGTTTGAGTTTAGAAGTGATTCCAGGTGAAACAGCAGAATGTCCACACATGCAAACCAACCTCCACACCTTTGCTTTTCATCACGTCATTGTCTTGTTTTCTGTTTGTCTTCACCGATTATTTTCTTGTTGGAAATCATTACTCATCCCTTTGTACAGTTTCATTTTTAAAGGTTGGCTCACATGGATTACCATATGTGTTTTCTGACTCATTTAGCGGCAGCCATGCAGTTTGTTAGCACAGTGCGGGGAGTTTTCAGGAGACCAGGTGTGCTTTCAAACGTACCTGTAGTTGTAACGGGCTGAGTCCAGATGCTGCTGCAGCTGCCATTGTCGATGGAATGAACTGCATGGGGTAATTCTCACCTGTAGAAAAACCAAAACAACACATATTGTATAATGAGGATGAGGGTGGAGGGGGGGGGGGGGGGGGTTACTGCACAAGAACTAACCTGCTCTTAACTTTCAGCAAGCCTCTGTCTGTCTCTCTTTGTCTCCTCTCTTTCTCTCATGTTTATATTTATGACAAACAAAGGGTCACAAGTGTTATGTTAATAACTTGTATTGTTGGTGCACATGGGTGCTTGAGTGCAGCGCTCCCTCATTGGGATGCACTCAGAAATTCATATATGAAAACGCTGAATAACCCCTACTGTTTGTCCCTAAAAGGCTTTCCATGTCTGCGCCTTTGTTGCAAACAGACCAAAGTCAGAGGAGAGTGTAGAATAATGGCTTTTTAACCCCTTTCTTCTTGTGTGCTCCCCTCTCTGCAGCCTGGTGGGGGTGCATGCTCATGCAGCAGGACTAAACTGGGCTTATTCTGTTTGGAGTGCGGGGGGTCAGTGGTGAGTGGCGTCAGGCGAGCACCTGGAGGAATGCATGCAAGACAGGAATGTGTGAAGGAGCAGGTGGTGTCGCCAAGCCGGCAAAACGCAGGAAAGATGTGTACTTGAAGTTTGTTTGTTTGT
This sequence comes from Labrus bergylta, assembly GCF_963930695.1. NCBI lineage: Eukaryota > Metazoa > Chordata > Actinopteri > Labriformes > Labridae > Labrus > Labrus bergylta. The sequence continues at coordinate 16,439,985 of NC_089201.1, forward strand.
GTGTCTTTGAAGTGTTTAGTTGTGAAAAATCCCTGTGGACGGTTCAAATGTTTGTGCATTTCTTTTAGTGCAATTTTCGAGGAATGCATGTGATTCCTCTGTCTGCATCGTCCCAAGCATTGTTGGGTCACTGCTTACAAGGAGAACATGCTTTAGAGTGTGTGTGTGTGTGTGCGTGTATATATGTATGTGAGTAAGAGTGTGAAATTCCATGTTGCAGATGTGCTGTGCAACCGACATGCTTTCAGCGCGCCGTAAAAGAGACATTCCAGTCCTCGCTGTGTCCAATGTATTGTTCCTGACGTGAACAAGCAAGGCTTGTAAATCTCTCCGCTCATTTCCAGAACATTCCTCACCTGACACACTTCATTAACATAGACTGGGATCCCTGTGTGTGTGTGTGTGTGTGTGTGTGTGTGTGTGTGTGTGTGTGTGTGTGTGTGTGTGTGTGTGTGCATGTGTGCATGAGTGTATGAGAGACTGTTTCTCTTTAGTTAACGATAGCTGTCAGAGCCGTAGAGCTTTTGTTGGAGGGTGGTGAATGTTTATCCAGAAAACATAGATTCCTTAACATCCTTTGGTGTCTTGTGCAGTTTATACAGTGTGTGTGTAATATGTTTGCATGCGTTTGCTTGTGTGTGTGTGTGTGTGTGTGTGTGTGTGTTTGTGTACCTGGCTTGTAAGACATGCCCGGTGGGAAGAGGAAACCTTGCTGTGCAGCGGCGGCGGCTGCCAGAGAGCGCTGGTCGTGAGGAAAAATTGGGATCATCAGAGGCTGCATGTGACCCTGAACCTGAGAGTGAGAGAGAGAGAGAGGGGGGGGGGGGGGGGGGAGAGGGGGGGGGGAGAGAGAGAGATGTTTAAAGTCCTTACATGAAACACTTGACAAGGTGACTAAAAACACCTCTAAAGACCATGTCTTTACACACATACATGATACACACACACTACAATCAGAGTGGAGAAATGAACGAGGGGGGAAATGAAAAAGAGTAAAATTCAAATCAAGAAAGAAAATTGAAGGCAGAACAGGAAAAAGTAAAAAGAGATTCTAAAAAAAGGAGATGGTCAAGATTCAGAAAAGTTGCAGACAAAATTGGTACCAACAGCTCATCAAGGTTAAAAATGAACAAACGTGAACCTCCCACAGTTCTGATCAGCAGGGCTGACGAGACCAAACAACAAATCAAGATCCTTGGGAGACGAGTGCTGAAACGTGAAACAAAATGCCTTTAAAACAACAGAGAGAAATAACTGCTGCTTTCATGTCGGCTTGAAAGACTCTTTTAAAAAAAAGTGTGGGCTCTGACTGAGGAGAGCAAATCAAAGATGAGCCTGTGGGAATCTATTAGCGCTGCTTGTACTTAAAACCACCGGACCGTCTTTCTTTCTCTCTCTCTCTCTCTCTCTCTCTTCCCTTCCATCTCTCCCTTTATCTCATCCCTTTCTTTTTTCACTTCTGTCTTGTAAAAATGTTTGTCTTTCCCCCCCTCATGTGTTCTCTCTTCTTGTCTTACGTTTCTCCTTTTATCTCTTTTCTTACTTTAAGTCCTGAACGTAATTTGGTAAGATTTAAAACTACTATAAAGGCGTATAAATGTTAATATAAACAAAGTATATTCTAGTGATGGAAAGGATTCTTTTTAAACCATTTAAAGGAGATCATCTATGAGTTGATTTGCATATAAATTACAAGCTTCAGTTTTACAGTTAACAATAAAATCTTTTTTAAATTTTCTTCCTCATCTATTCAAATATTTTATCTCCTTTTGTATTTTATTTTATTTTTCTCTGCTTCCCGTTTTATTTTTTCCTTCAATTAACTCAAATTTCTTAAACTTCTGAATAATTCCTGTTTCTTGCACTCTCGTCTTTTTTTTGTTTCTCGCTCTTTTGCTTCGTCTTGCCTCTTTTTTCTATCAGGTGTCTTTCTGCTTTATCTGTTTTTCAGACATGATGAGGTTCGTCCTCTCTCTTCCTCCTCTTGTTCTTGTCAATTTTTTGGTTCATCCATCTAATTTCTTGGCTTCTAAAATCATTTTTTTCATCTTTTTTTGCCTGCTTCTAGTGTCCTCCTTCTCTAATTGAACCATTTCTTCTCTTTAACCTGTCAGACGTCAGTCGCTCTCGGCCTTTCTTCTTTTTTCTTGCCCCTCCTCTCTCACTGTTTTTTCTTCTTATTATTCCCTGTTTCAATCTTTGAGGTAAAAGCTTGTTGATGTGTCTCTCTTTCTCTGCATGTTTCCTCCTTTCCTCCATTCAATGCCTTCCACCTCCATTCATCTCCTTTACTGCCAATTCATTAAGCACACTGCCCCCCCCCCCCCCTTCCTCCTCCCCCCTCCTCTCGGTCCTCCTGGGACTCTTCATCATTAGAGCTCAAATCACACAATCAGCATGTTGTGTGGTTACACTGTTTCTTTGCATTCGCGCTGCGTTGTTGGATTAGATGACTGTCCTTTGGGATTTTAATGCTGTATGTAAACGTGTGTGTGTGTGTGTGTGTGTGTGTGTGTGTGTGTGTGTGTGTGTACGTTCAAAGAGCATGACTAAATAGAGGGAGCGAGAGAGAGAGAGAGATGAATAAGACTATCTTTGACTCGTGTGCGTTCGCTGCAGAGCCAGAAAGATTAGTCAGTCTATAAAGAAGATCAACAGGAAATTAATGGACGACAAATTTGATAACTGATTAATTGTGTAAACGATTTAGGAAGTGGAAGAATTTCCCGGTTCCAGCTTCTCCAATGTGAGGGTTAAATATATACACTGAAAATGTCTCTTTATGCTATATGGGAATTTATCATGCGCTTTATTAAATAACAAAACACACTTTTATTTACCTCCATATCTCAATGTATACTTTAAGAATATTTTATTAATATCATAGCAACAGTCAGAAGAAACAGAATGTGATGTCTAGTGTATATTCATGCATTTTCTTTTTGTAAATTCATTACACAAGATTAAAGCTTGATTGAAACATTTAGAGTTTTTACATTTAAAGCTGCTATGAGAAATTCTGAGCAAGTTTTGAAAACAGACTGAAATGAATGTCAATGACACTCTATGAGCAACAAAAGCAAACAAGAGCATCAGTATAAAGATAAACTATTTTTATACAAAAAGATTTGAATGTTGTAATCTGCTGCTGCAGGGTAGGTGTGAGACCAAGAGCCTTTGTGAACATCTCAATGACTGATACATTCAGCTGTTTGTAGAAAGAAGACTTTTTGGTGATCTTGACTTGTGACAAAAAAACTCATCCATCTGTCTTTAAACAGTCAAAACTTGACTCCGAGTGATTACAGATTGTTTCAGCAATCTGCATGTACGACACCTATCCTGCAGCAGAGGTATCAGATATTAAAAGTTACATTAAAGAAATTATAAATCTCCTCACTAATGGTGTTGTTTTCTTTTTTTAGGCGTTGCAGAAGTATCGTTTTAGTTGGTTTAATTACCAGTAAGAAACTCCTCACAGGACACACACACACAATTATCAAAGGCAGGTGCACTGCTCTGTCCACAGGGGGCGCCAAAACCAACACAGAACAACCGAAGTTTATAATCGCATCACTCATGAGATGGAATCTAAAGGTTGTTATTTTTACCACATCCATACGTTTTCCCTCCACAGTAACCCTAAAGAAAGGCCATCTTCAACAACCATGCTGCATTACTCCCGGAGGAATATGAGTGCATTTGCAAATTAGATTGAGGTCTTTCTATTAAATAATGGGATGCGGTGTGTAGGGGAAGTCACATTTTGATTATGATGTGGAAGAGTTCAGATAGAGGTCAAAGTGAAAAGAGGTCATCTTCAGACGTCCATGAAAAAACGGATGTCATGCCTACTAAAACATTATGCAGTTTATTTTTTCAAATCAATTATTAAAACAACCAGTTCATCAAAACTCACGCAAATCTACAATAATAGATTATTTCTTTTTAACAGATACCACAATTATATGCTATTGAAAATGAATAGCAATAAATGTTCAGTTTTTAATAATTGCTTATTCTATTTTTAAGTTTCTTCACTCAGGTTAAATTCCCACTTCCTACCCTTCCATGATCATTAGATATATTTGTAATACGCTCAGCACTTATTTGACTAAATTATTTTTTGAAAATGAATCAAATTATAACACAGTTGGGGCACTGATGGCCGAACGGTTTGGTCCACCCCCATCAGAGGCTGTAGTCCTCCATGCGGGTGGCCCTGGTTCAAGTCCGACCTGTGGCTCCTTTCCCGCATGTCGCTCCCCACTCTCTCTCCTGATTTACCTTATCTACTGATGAGAGGGCTTAAGCCGTCCCTCACAAAAAGACTCTTAATAGGTGTTGAAAATGGGAGACCCCATGACATAAATAAGTGGTTGATTTAACAGTTTTGTTCCTATGTGTGAATGACATGACCAGAAAACAACACCACACACCAACAGATTCTCGTCATGAGACCCAAAATGTGATGATGGGCAGCAAGAATTGGCTATCATTTTTTAGACTACTTCTTACTGAAAATTCACAGTTAAAAAACTAGGGTAAACATGGATTTGCCGTCATTACAGCTGGAGTCGAAGGTGAGTAGAAGCTGATTTTTGCTGCAGTTGTTGTGTTTCTTTCTTCAGTCAGCGTTTCACTCCTGTGACAACCCACAGAGTGCGTGCTCGGGCTGTCCTCGGGTATCACAACAGGAGATTGGATTGTAATTATTAATCGTGTTTAAAATTAACCATTTGAAATCAGTGCAGATATTTGTCAGAGCAGATTGTGTCATTCTTTATTCACCTCACACCACTGGAACATCTGGCAAGATAATCTTTAGTGATGTGAGAAATGTGACTTTGCTGAGTTTTGACAGAAGGGAGGGAATCAGGCCCAACATTACTTAATGCTTACTTCTTAGAAAGGACACATTTTGTGAAACCAAATTATACAAACAAGTATTTATAGTAACTGCGTGACTTGTTTTTCTATCACTATGAGGACTCCAGTATTAAGCTTCTTCAACCTGAAGAGCGAGGACTTTTTTGGACTTTTTAGTTGGCCTTTTCTCCATCAAAGAACTTTTAAAGGCGTGTATGTGTGTGTGTGTGTGTGTGTGTGTGTGTCTGTGTGTGTGTGTGTGTGTGTGTGTGCGTGTGTGAATGTTGGGCACATGATTGAGCCAATACGGGCCTCAGACATCTGCGTTATCCACTGCGAGCATTGTTCAGTAAGCATGCACTTACATGTGTTCATCACCTGACCAGCTCTTCAGACAACATTGTTTGGGTCACACTCTGAAAAAGCTCGGGAAGCCCCACAAACACTCACTCACAAACACACACACACACACACACACACACACACACACACACACACACACACACACACACACACACACACACACACACATATATAAGGAGTGCAAGGTACTTTTCAGGCATTCCCACACATGCACAAACACACAAAAACTGTCCGACGTCTTGTGACATCGAGAAGAAGGAATGAGGAGAGAATAAAAATGAGTCTGTGTGTCCGAATTACAAAAAAAAAAAAAAGGAAGAAGAAGAAGAAGAGAGAGGGAGGGGTGGATGTTATAGAGTGGGACAAAATGCTCCCATTCATTGTATTCCTTTGGGAACACTGGGACTGACTGGGGCTGCTTCACTAGCGCAAACACACAAAGATCTTCTTTTACTGAAGGGGGGGGGGGGGGGCTGGATGAATGGACCGGTGAAGGTGGTGCTGTGGGGGCCCCTCTCTGCTCAGCCCCTAAGAAAACACAAGGCCCCCTTCCTCTAACTGCCCAGCAGACACATCGCCATACACACCTAGGCACAAGGAACATGTGTACACGCGCAGACACACACACACACACACACACACACACACACACACACACACACACACACACACACACACACACACACAGACTTAGAATTAATGGTGCTCTTGTGAGGGGTGAGGGGGCAATGAGTCCATATGTGCCGTTTGTGTGTGTGTGTGTGTGTGTGTGTGTGTGTGTGTGTTGATGTGTTTGAGGAGGAGAGAGGAGAATGAAAGAAATGTCTGGGTGTGCAGTTGGCAGGTATGCACACAAGATGTGGATGAGTGCGTCCCTTGTTTTTTGTCCATCACTGCACCTCACAGGTGACTTATGCTTTGCTTACCATTTTAGACATGAAAAAAAAAAAACTGCAACACTGCCATTGTTGTCATCATATTACATCAAATTTTAGCACAAAATAAATTAAAGAAAGACAAAAACTTCTATGCACCCAGCTTCACTTTTTTGGTTGACAGGTGATCTCTGGAAACGTCCCACGGGTCACATTTATTCAGGTTATTCTGGATCATTTGTCACTAAATTACTGTGAGAATACTTAAATCACCTGCTTCTTTCTTCCATTGTTATTCGTCGTAACTCATTCTTTCTTGATGCAATGCATTTCAAATCCAGTAATCGGAACACTGACTTCACTGTCAGAGAAAAGTTAAGACCCCAACATGATAAGTTGAAAATATAAACATGAAAGTACGCTCTTACATGGCAGTTAAAAGTTAACGTGTCGATGGCAAAAGCATTTCAATGACGTTCGCATTTCCCTGATTGCAATGTGTAATACAGAATAAGTTGATAGAGATACATGTCAGAGCATGAACAAAAATCAATTCAGAGGAACAGCTTGCTCATATGTGCTCATTTCTTTTCCTTTTTATAAAATTCTGACGGACACTTCAGTTGCATTTTCCTTTGTGTGTCTCCTGAACCTTTGATCATCTATCAGAGGTGGGACAAGTCATTGTATTGCAAGTCACAAGTAAGACTCAAGTCTTTGGTCTCAAGTCCCGAGTAATGACAGGCAAGTCCCAAGTCGAGTCAAAAGTCCTAACTTTTGAACGTTTGAGTGTCCTAAACAAGTCATTAGCTCTCTTCACCAAATTAAATGCCATTTAAACAGAGTGAAAATCTGTTACATTTACACAACTCATGATTTATATTTAAATCGTTTTATTTAGCCTAACCTACTTCTTAAAATAAAAAAAGAAACAATACCAGTGTGACTGACTCTTCTTTTTTTTCTTTCAATTTTCTTCTCTGAATCATATGGCCCTAAAATAACAAATTGAAAGCTCAAGTATTTTTGACTCATTGGGCTCAAGTCCAAGTGAGGTCAAGAGTCATTGGTAAAAAAGTCCAAGTCGAGCTGCAAGTCTTTCATGATTTTGCCAAGTCGAGTCTAAAGTCATCAAATCTGTGACTCAATTTTGATTTGAGTCCAAAGTCACGTGACTCGAGTCCACACCTCTGATTATCTTCACCTGTCCTTATGGGCTTGTGTCTACATCTCTTTTTGCACTGGCAGCGCCCCCAACCTCCATTTCAGAGCACTTCTATCAAAGCTTGAAACAGTTATACAACAAAGATTTATTGAAACGTCAGCTAAAAGACAAATGGAAAAGTATTAAAAGCAAGAATGTTGGCAGATCATGACTATAATAGATGACTAAAGATAGTTAAGTACCAAATGTCTGCTAACACGTTAGCCAAAGCAACATCATCTTTATTGCTATATCAGGGCTGACTTTGTTCTGGTGTCCTTCTGCCCCCTATTGGTCAGACTTTGCATAATGTTGCTTTAAGTCAGTACTTAATTACTTCCCTTTCTTTGTACTTTACCGTATTACCACACCCCTGAGGACAATGAAGAATCAGGGGGTAATGTAAGTCGGCGCAAATGGAATTACTGTATAGCATTATAGCTTATAGCATTTTTCTTTAAGCTAACGTACACTGGAGTGAGGGCTGTTATAGAGGCGAGAGTTCGCCATTCTCCATAGCTGCTGAGTCCAATCGAACGTTATGGGCCCTTCAAGGCTTTCCGAGTCATTGTCTCTGAAGCTGTATGTGCTGACGTAGGAGCTGCCTGTCCATCTAAAGGCCATTTGCCTGCTCCATTAGCTGTTATGCATGTGTGTGAGTGTGTTTGTGTGTGTGTGAGGATTATTGTGTTTGTGCTTGTTTGTCTTAACACAGGTTTAGCAACCCAGACTATTTAGAGGCTAAGCTATCGTCAGCGCTTTATTGACAAGAGAAAAGCTTTGGCTCTGATTCCGACGAACGGAGATATAACAAGATAAAGAGGAGCGGCAGACGCTGTGAACATGTTTAACTGTGTGACAATTTAATCATGACTCATTAATAATAAACATGTTTTTTTCTTGAGTTGAAATGAATGTAATGTGGCAGTGGCAGTTCTGTGTCAGAACTTCAGATGGACGATGGTCAAAACCTTCTCCTTCAGCATCAAACAGCGGGCTAATGGCCTTTCAACAGCGGGCAGCCCTCTGTAATTACAGTACAGGTTTTTTGACGACATCCTCCTCACAAGAAAATAACACAAGATGAAACTGAAAAGTAAAAACAAAACGAGCACAAGAGGGATATAACTCAACAGGCTAAGAGGAGGAGACAGAGGAGTTATAAACGAAGAACAGAGAGAGGGAGGAGGAGGAGGAGGAGGAGAAGGAGGAGGCGTGCGGCTTTGCAGTCATTAATTAGCCTGTTAGCTAGGGCCCGGGCGGTGCGGTCAGGGCCTGTGCCTTTGTGGGCCTGAAGGAAATGGGCCACATATGAGAGCCATTATAGGGACCGACTTAACAAAGACACATGCCTGTCAGCCACCAGGCTGGGCTGGGCCGCTCTGCCTACGGCACACAAAGGGCCCGCCATCGCTCTGTGTGTGTGTGTGTGTGTGTGTGTGTGTGTGTGTGTGTGTGTGTGTGTGTGTGTGTGTGTGTGTGTGTGTGTGTGTGTGTGTGTGTGTGTGTGTGTGTGTGTGTGTGTGTAAGGATGTTTGTGTGCTTTTTGAGCAAGTGTGTGTGACAGGGGAATCTATATAAACTTTCCACATGTTTCAATTTATGCACCAATATCAACTGTCTCTGTTCCAAGTTAATATCAGATGTCTGTGTGTATGCATGTATTGACACTTTCTGTCGTATTAAAAACAGTATTTCAGTGCATTTCCTCACATGTTTGTGTGTGCATGCATGCCTGTGTGTAACCGTATCTATCAGAATGAGGCCTTCGGAAGCATTTCTTTAACCCGTGGACATCCCCTGCTGGCTCTCCACACCATTTAAAACCACATGACAGGAAACCTGGGTCACTTTGAACTATGCCCCCCCACCTCTTACAACACCCTCACCGACAAACACGCTGACACTATCCATAGACGGAAGAGAAAGGAGCAAACAAGGCAGAAAAAAGGATTGAAAACAAAGCTCCCCACTGGGTTTTCATCATCTTTACTCATAAATCAGACGCAGATAAGACTCCGTTTTATTGCTGATCCATAAAACTTTCCAAACAGATGATAAAAAGTCATAAAATTAATGCTAATTAATTGCCGAATGTCAGTTAACTTTATATGCTGCGATGATGCAACGCAACAAGTCTGAGCTGAACGCTGCACATCAGGAAAACGCAGTTATTCCATTTTTCTTTTATTAAGCAAAATATTCTTTTTATTGTAATATCGTTTCCATCTGGACAATGTTGAGTGTTCAAATGATGATATGAGCAACATCAGGCACTCTTTAAAAAGTGGCTTCACCACACTGAGGCCTATTCTTCTCAGCTGAAACAGTAGCATTCGGTCAGCTCCTCTGAGTATTGGCCTGAGAGGAGCTCAGGTCTGGATTTGATAAGTGGAAACAGACCGGCGCAGCGCTGCCTGTGTGTTTAAAGCCAACACACATCCGACACAGCGTAAACAGGCCGTACCCCAGCGACTAAGCCCTGGAGCTCAGCCATAATAATTCTAAACTTCTGTACAGTAGATCGACCATATGCTCCTCGCTAAGCTGCTAGAAATGCTATTGTTTAGAAAATAACAAGAAGTTGTTGCACACCCAGCTGTTATGCATGAAATATTTGAGTCACATTTCATTGAAAGTGCGTTCTTTGTTTTGCTTTCTTCTGCGGATTTAATTCTGCATCGTTACTAAACAGCGGATCGAAGTCATCCAGTGCATGTTAAAATACATTCACTCAGATAATATGTGTGAAACAAGAGATATGCAGGCGTAGGTTTCACCTGAATTTACAGCAGATGCTTGTAAAGCTTTACATGATAACACGCTGCTCTCAGGAGCTATTTTCTGCGTATCCCTTCATCCTCAAAACCAAACATGACACAGTATCCATGCTTCACAGCGTGGAAGAGGATCCGAGTACGAGGAGGAGGTTTTTATGGTCTCGCTCTCCCCTGAGGCTCCAAGGCCTAATGAAGTCCGAACCGAGCTTCATTAAGATCTGAGGGTGTGACCTCAAAGAAAAAGAAGGGGGGGGAGAGAGAGAGAGAGAAAACAAGCCCTCGTTAACTAGAGCTCACCTCTGGAGCGCAGGGACACGATGGGGGGTAAAACAGAGCGCGGGATGAGACTGAACCGGTCTCAGCAGCAAGTGGATTCTGATTGTCTCCCACTGCAGATATTTATGCAGCTTCAGTTCAACCACTTGAAAAAAATAAACCAATGAAACACAAGCTGGCTAACTTCCCACATCTGCCCGAGGGCGCAGATTAACCAGCACTGGCTCACAGCTGGGGGTCATCTGGTGAGTATGTATATGTGAAGAGTCCATTTGTGATTAATGTCACAAAGACGTAGAAGTAAGGAGAAAATAGAGGAAAAATCAAAGTAAACAAAGAAAGGAAAAGGGAGAATAAATAAATGAAACAACAAGTGATGCTTTTTTTCTGCATGTTTCTGTCTTGGTAAACATTTTCTCTTTCTTTTTTTGCCAACCTTGTATTGTTTTTATCTATTGTTGCTCAGTTTATGAGAGCTGGGGAGAATGGTAAATAGAAGAAACAGCAGACGTTTAATGTGAGCGCAGAGATACGAGCGGTGGAATAAAAACTTACTGATTTAAATAGACAGAGAGACGAGTACATGCAGGGCCGAAGAGAGGAAACACATGTTGATAAATAGACAACTGGAGAGAGAGAAAGAGTAGGAGGACACCCGGAGGACTCTGGGATATTGATCTGTGTGTGATCGATGCAACAGTAAATGATCCAGCCATAACCAGGGCAATTACTGGGTCATCGTTGTGTGTGTGTGTGTGTGTGTGTGTGTGTGTGTGTGTGTGTGTGTGTGTGTGTGTGTGTTTATCTAGAGAGCGTCAGTGCGAGACTTGTGTGGTGTAACTGTCGAAACGTCTCAAAAGCAAGCAAAACATAAAAGAAAAGGTCACAACCTCTCATGTTATTGTTGTTGTCAGGAGGGACAACAACAGAAAAGAAACTAACAGCATCCCTAAGGAGGCGGATGCAGAGAGGACAAAAAGACAGGGGAAGAAATTAGAACAATCTGCAGACGACAGAAGAGGTCAGACCAAAAAATGTGAGGCATGAATGAGAGAAATGTGTGAGAGAGTGTGTGTGTGTGTGTGTGTGTGTGTGTGTGTGTGTGTGTGTGTGTGAGTAGTAGGAAAAAGTTGTGCTCCCACACTAACCTGGATCTGTTGTTGGAGAATGTTGATCTTGTGCTGCTGCTGCAGGAGCTGCTGCTGTTGCCTGGCGATCTGAACCAACACAAAAGGAGAGAAAAAATGTAAATCAAGCCATTATGAGTATTATATTGACAAGAATCTAGCCTAGTGGTCGGTGCACGTGGCCCATGTACAGACGCTGTAGTCCTCATAGTAATTCTGTGTTTTACATCCTCGACATCATCATTGTTTATACAATAAAACAACAGTTTCATCACTGAGGAAAAATTTAAACAAACGACTCCAATGAGAACATTATGCATTTCAGCTTTTCTTGTTTTAGCACATCTTCAACAAGTATGCATGTGGTGGCGGGTTGTTGCATAAAAAAAGGTTTTATTTATACTTTGCCAAACCCAGACAGCGCGCTGCTTTTTTGCCAGTTGTTGCTTTTTCATCATTTTAGAAAACACTTCATTGCTAAATAAATCAACATTTTCAGGACTTAACATCAAAGGAAAATAAGTGTCAGCTGATATGCATCTTCTTAAAACTACAAAATAAAATGGGTAAAAACCCCAAAAGGAAAAAAGTAAACGAGTTAAAATTATGCATAAAAAGGAAGAATTACAGGAAAAATGGAATTCATACAATTATCATTTAAAACAATGGTAGGCTCATGCTGCATTCAAAATCAAGTTCAGGAAGTATTTGACCTCTAAAGGTGAAAGTTGAACAACCAGAGCCTGAGAAAAGCCAGTGATATAGGTCAGAAACCTGAATGCCGTGCATGAGTACATGAGACAGGAAGAACAGTAGCAGTGAGTTAGCTGTCTGTTTGACCTCAGATTTTATCTCAAAGCCTCAGCTCAGTGTGGATGCTACAAGAATTCAAAGCAATTAACAGCAGGAAAAGTTCCTGAACAAGTCTCTTAACTGACACCGAGGCTGCATGATTGACATGTTTACTAGTTCAACTAGCATTACCCAGCATGCATCTGGAACCCCCCCCACCCACAAACCCATCGGCACTCATGGACAGGAAGGGCAATTGTCGTGTTTTCCTCCTCTGTTGTTTTGATGTTAAAACGTCTAATAAAAAACATCTGAAGTCAAAAGTTAAAGGGATGATTCTCAGCCAGTAGCGTGAGGTTAAAATCCTTAAAGGGGCAGCACATCAACATTTGGCCCCGCCCACTCTGAGTCAGAAAAGTAAAGCAGCTGCGTCTATTTTTTTTGTTGAGAAGTCTTTAGTGTATTTATTCTGAAATGTAATTACAGGCTGCTGAATGGGAGGCGGCTCCCCATTTGCACACATGTCATATTTCATTAAAGGCAGATTTCTCAGGGTTTGTCTGTAGGGCATTATCCTATCAAGTCTCAACAGCCAAATGACTGGCTGATATTGGAATCTGTCTTTCTTTTCACTCTCTCCATCCTCGCCGTGCCTTTGTGGAGCCGTGAGAGAGGTGGAATGTGTTGTGATGGGAGATGTGGACTTGTCTAAACAGAGCCTGTCGCACGTCGACCTACAGTAACGTGTCAGAAAACAGAGAAAAACAAAGAGCAACTCACCTAAACACGTCAATGCCTCGTGTCTCTCTTTTTCACTGTCACACTAATTATTTCACATCGGACACCTGACACCTCTAAACACACTCACATTCTTTAAAAGTTTTCTTTTGTTTTCACAACCTGGCTCTTAATGTGAAAGTTTTCACCTTCATGACATTCATCTATAATTAAATTTTTACAAACAAATATCAGAAACACAGAAAGATTACTATAATCAAGTCCAAGCGCTGTTTTTAGACGTAAACCATCAAGCAATCATACCTGTGAAACTATTAAACCCCAGTGACAACATTCGATTTAGAAAAATGAAACCAGTGTGGAAGTGCAGTTCCACTTGAGGCTGGCTCTAAAAGCCAAGGGAATCCAGTTCACACCCACATTAAAATGCCCATTTATACAGCAGAAATAAACATGTTTACAACAGACAGTTTGGGTCTGTATAGGTTTTGTCTTTATTCTTACACACTGTACTGGTATTTAATTATTTAATTAGTTACTTGTCTCAGCTCCACCTTTTGCCTGTTCCTAGATTGATCAAAAATTAGGTGGAGAAAGAATTTCCAATATGGTGACCGTCATGGTTTGGCTTTGACCCGCCTCTTACATCACCATTGGGTGACTTCACTGAGCCTTTGTCCATATTTTACACACATTAAACATCTTAGACAACCCAAGGGTTCCCAACCTGGGAAACACATCATGTATTAAAGGTAAGGGGTTCTGATACTAACACAAGTTTAGGTAAACAATATTAAATTTTCAATAAGACCTTTACAGGTACATGTGAGGAATATTTACCAAAATAAAAGAGTTTTTTTTATGTGAATGTAACACCTAAGGCCTAATAGAAAATATTAGAGAAAACATCTAAAACCATCTGAAGCATTCATTTTGCATCGTGGTTATTTACACAGAATGTATGACATTGATGTAAACAGACTTAAGAGAAGGTTAGAGCTACTTTATTAATGTAAATACAGGAGGTGGAGGGTCGGGACTGCTGTGCGGCAGTAAGCTAAAGATGTTTGGTTCAGTGTTAGAAAGCTACATTCGTCCCCGTTTAAACTCTCTGTACCTGTTCCTGCTGCTGCCTGGCCAGCTCCATCTGTTGTCTCTGCTTCTCCAGCTGTGAGGCGGCCATCTTTTTCTGCTCGTCATGGGCGGAGAGGAGCTGCTCCCTCAGACTGATCAGCTGACCGATCATGGTGGAGAGTTGGCGCTCCTTCTCCTCCAGTGACTCTGGAGTACCTGGAAGGGATCGAGAAGAAGGTGGTGAAAATCTAGACATTTCTTCAGAAATGAAGTTACTTTAAAAAATAGATACAAGTTATATTTTTAAGTCAGCTGTAAGAGGGTGATTTAAAGCCAAGATTTAGGGTTTCAGCGTTTGTGTTCCTCATTAGCCGGAACAGTTTTGAACCCTGTACTAATTGGGCAAACCACCTGTTTCACATAAGTTCTGTTCCTGTAAACCCAAATAGGAACAAAATATCATTCAGAAATGTGGGGAGCGTTTTTGAGTAGGTGCTGAAGAAAGCCATGACTGAAACCAGTTTTCTTCTTTGGCATGAAATATAAGATTTAATTTGTAGAAAATCCCCAATACAGAGAAACTCCAACAAGTTGTTTCGGCCAACGTCACCGAAAAATCCTTTTTCAAATACTCCCACCCCCACTTCCCATAAATCATCCGGCTTGTCGTAACATCTCACTACTTATTATCTCCCGTCTTGTCTCTGCGTGCCATCAGTGTGTATCACTTAGTGTCTGCACCCAAGAACAATAAAAACACTTAGAGTTAACCTTTGGAAATAAGTACCTGTTACAAGCTTTTGTCAGCTTTATGATTTTAAGATTCTTGGGAGTTTTCTTTAGTTTTTTCATCAGCCTTACCTCACCATCATTTCACAATCACCCTCTGTGGGGCGTTAAATCACAAACTCTTAACTCTAGAGTTCATAATAAATCATTGGAGGTTTCTTTTTTTAATATTCAAAAAAGTCTTGAATAGATTTGTCACAGCCAACAATAATAAAAAAAGAACTGTGTTTCTTAACGTGTCATTTCTTGGGGGGACTACAGTGGGGGGCTCATCATGTACTGAGCATTGTAAACTTATATCTCATCCAATGAAATGCCTCTTCCATTTCTGAGCGCCAGCGTCTTTTTCTCAATTGTTTTCAATGAGTAGAGAGCATTCGCAGCAGAAAGCGGCCGCCTGGAGAAAAATGAGCGACCAGCGTCTTTTCATCCAAACGCATCGCCTTTTTTGTACGGCCGCTTTGAGGTTTCATGCCTCTTTATCTTTACACAACTTTTTTTTCCTGCTTAAGACCAGTGACCACTCAAACACTCGTGCACACTAGGACTGAAAACCAAAACTTTGTCCTTCTCCTGCAGATTCTGCATTCAAATGCTCCTCTGCCTCAAAAAAAACACCTCACTAACAGCCAAAATGCTAAACTTGAGGCTTCAATAAGGCAGACAGTGAACCTGCTGGTGATGTATCATGAACTGTGTGCATCTATTTTATAAACAGTCTGTGATGGGACACAAAAGCTTATGCAGCTGAAGAAGGTCTCATTCTGTTTCAACATGGACAAACGTGTTTCCTCTTGAACCCGGACTACACGTTGGAAAACTTGGAATGTGTGTAAAACTTCCAGCAGCATGCACAAGTTATTCCTCCTCTTACAGAAGCAGCACATTGTGTGATGACGGAACAAAAAGCCCCTCGGGGAATCAGCATCCACACCATACGGCACGGATAGAACAACACAGTCTGACCCTGGAGCTGCTGTTGATGTTGTGTGTCTGTTTTTGTGGCTCTCTGTGTATTTTGTGAATGTGTATCACTCACGGCCATCTTCATCATGAAGTGACCAAAAAGTGTTGGAAAGTTC
Source organism: Labrus bergylta (assembly GCF_963930695.1). Classification (NCBI taxonomy): domain Eukaryota; kingdom Metazoa; phylum Chordata; class Actinopteri; order Labriformes; family Labridae; genus Labrus; species Labrus bergylta. Next base: position 16,455,954 of record NC_089201.1, read on the forward strand.
TGAAAATGTTGAAAACTTGAATGCAACACAACAGGTACGTTTTTCCTTTTTTGTAAGTTGGTGGGAGTCTTGATGTAAGTATATGAAGTTGTGAGCTGCTACATGGTACACATCCACACTGAAGTTTATCTAGTTTAGAAGTTCTTGCTCTTGTGTGTGTGTGTGTGTGTGTGTGTGTAAGGTCTTGCCCTGGGGCCATGTAGGGAGGTTGCAGGGTGGCCCCAACACTACCTGCATACTAACAGAGTCTCCATTGTAGTCCTGTCAGGCCCCTATTGTACCCCAGACTGGCCCCCGCACACACACATTCACACACACACACACACACACACACACACACACACACACACACACACACACTCACACACACAGAAATTACCCCTCAGCACCCCTGTATCAAAGGCAACATTCTCCTCTTCTTGTCTCTTTTTTTCAGGCTTTCATTCTTCCTTTTTTTAAGGTTTTCCCCAAACAACCTCCCCATCAGTTACTCCACTTCACAGATCTCCCTGTGGCCTCTCCTCTCCTCTCCTCTCCTCTCCTCTCCTCTCCTCTCCTCTCCTCTCCAGTCCTCCTATTTGTTTCCTCTTTTGCTTCCTTGATTCCTTTCATTTCTTTTCCTCTCCTTATTTAGTTCCTTCCCTTGGATCCTTTCCCCTCTTCCTCCCTCCTTTATGTAGCTTCCTTTTCTTTTTTCTTCTCTCTTGTTTTCACTTGAACCCTCCTCTGTCCTTTTGATCTCACTCTCCTCCTCAACTTTTTCCCCTCTCCACACCACACCACACCTCCACTTTCCAATCCTTCCCTATCCACTCCTTTTCTTCGCTCCTCTCACTACTCCTCTTCTCCCTTCTGTTTTTTTGTCCTCCTTCTTCACCCCTCCCTTAGTCTCTGGCCAATTCAGTCTTGCAACACTGATGGATACTTTATAATGCTGTCACATCTTAAACACACACACACACACACACACACACACACACACACACACACACACACACACACACACACACGTCTTCCTCTACCCCTACATTCCTCTCAGAGTAGTAAAGCCTATTGTGTAATTGCAACAACTGCGATTACAGCTCCATGATTCATCTTTGTGGATTACTGGTTGTGCATTCCGTCTTGCGTTCCTTTAACGCTTCTGGCACCGATGATCATCTCAGACGTTTTCCGCTTTCACTCCATCAGGATTATTCCCGACACCTGCTGAGGGCAGCAGCCAACACACAAAGACATTAACTGTTTTCTCTCTCTGAATGAAGACAGAAAGGAGGAACATGGTGTCAGGACTTCTGCACCAGGAGTTTGGTCTTTTTTTCACTGATTGCATCATGTTTGGATTTGCAGGAGAATTGAATTGAGGGAACCAAGTATGTCAATTATGTTTTATACAAGGTTTTAATTTCCCAAATAATTACTGCAAACTGCTTCAAAATTAAAGTAAAATAATTGTCGCATTAGATTTATTACTAGTATTTTTAGTAGTTTTCTTCAACAAAAGCCAGAGCTGTAATTTTAAAACTAGTAGCAATATTTGTTTTCTTTTTGAAGACTTTACTTACCCATAAAAAACTGAATCTTTCAGATAAAATAATCTGCAAATGGGGCCGAATCTTAATGTTTGAATTCTCTATTGTGGCCTGTGGAGGACGCTAAAAAGATGCTAACTCAAACAGCCAAATAGCTGCCATGTGACATTTCTTGTTTTTCAGAATTAGGACCTGTGCCCACTGATGCCTTTTTTTGTGCCGGTAGAACCTAATTTGGAGTGTTTAGCAATCAGCATCAGAAGCGCACGGATCCCCTTGGTGCCAGCTGTTTTTTGTTGTTTCGCTCTCACAGCATGCTCAATTTGAAATAGTTAGACTTCTATAACACCGCGGCGCTCTTTAACATCACGTCTCCCTCACCACCCAGTTAGAATTAAAAAAGGGGCGGGACATCTGATATCAGCTTTGTCGACAGCGATGGTGGAGGAAAAACTCATTTGATATTCCTGTCCATTGTTTGAAAGTTTTGCTGGTGATACAAAAGCATGTAATGCACATAGGGAGGAGTTTAAAGCAGATCTTACAGTCACTACCGAGGGAAGCTCAAGTGTCACGAGCCAACTTTAGGCAGCGGCGAGAAGCGGAATCAGATTGTGTTTGTGAGCACTGCCATTGGACGCAGGCCCTAACTATGGTATATCACATCCAATCACCCAAGAGGACAAAAGTAACCTTTACCAGAGTTTGCCAAATTTAACATTTGAATTTAACCTGATTTTTAATAATTTTAGAAACGTACAAAAAAAAAAAAAAACCTGATTATATGATAAGAGGCTTCTGTGGCTTTGTCCTTTTTTGTGTTGTATCGTCTGCAATGTCACTTCCATTTACCGGTTAAATTAGTTACTAGTTATTGCTTGTTATCAAAATATATATGATAAGAGATATGGCCAAATCTTGTCCAAACCCCTGCCCCCAACCCAACGACCCTGAAGATACAAAAATGACGTGATAAAAAAAAACATTCAAATACGCAAAACATTCCTCACACATGCAAACACAAACTCACACCATCACATGTCATGACGGCTCAGGACGCCTGGAGCTTCTAGCAAACCCTCGTATTTCATGACGGCTCTGTCAGCCAAACTCGCAGCATTCCTCAGTGTGACTAAAACCTCCTCTCAGTGTCGCACCAAAACAAACACTCTGAAAACTTGACTTCCCACCAGCCCCTGCGGCCCAGAGACGAACACGGTCACTTCATTTAGTCAAAACCAAAACATGAGTCATGATCTGCTCAGGGGAGCGACAATATCAGACTGAATCTGCAAACATTCAGGTTTACTGTACACGGTTTAATCCTGCTCTGAGTCAGGCTAAAAATATATATATATATCCATGTAGATAGAAGTAACTGATTTCAGTTTTTCTTGATTTGATGTGTTATTAGAGCTGCCAGATGTGACAGAATACTCGAACACTTTCTAACCATCTGTTCTAATTAAAGCTGGCTGCAGAAGCACAGGAAGTCACATACATAAAATAAAAAGTATTACAACCTGGTACAAAGAATGAAAAAGGTCTGATTAGCTCATGTCTCGATCGGCACACACTATACAGGGGGGGTGAATTTTTTCATAACTCATCTGCTTTGATTTTATGAACGATAAGAGTTAATCACAATAAGGTGCATAGCTGACATGCTTGGCAGGCGGGCGCAATGTAACGGCCGCCTGTCAGGAGGCTTAAAACCCGCCTCAGCTCCAGCTCTCAGCCTGTCTTAAAGGTTGACTGAAAGTTAGGCTGAGACAGCATTTCCAACATGGCGACCGCCATCGATGAAACTCCAAAAGTCCCCTGCAGTGACAGATGGGTGACGTCACTCAGGCTTACGATACAACACACCTTGTTATCCTCTTGGGGAAATTTGTCTTGGACTTAAAGTGCTGCCAAACAGTCAGCTGCTTCAACTCAAATCAATAAATAAAAACAGTAGAAAAACCACATCCACACATAAAGAAAAAGGCACATACCAATAAAAAACAACACAACATATATTGCACATTACCCATACTGCACAAGATCTGAAAAAACACAGCATGAGAGATTAAGTAAAAAAGGTAAGAAAATATAAAAAGCATACAGGGACACTATGACGCTATTGCACAACCCACACAGCCTTACAAAACATTATTCAGACATTTGATTGACTTGGGAACAAAAGAATTGGTCCTTTAATATTGACAGTCTATGGTTTGACTCTTTAAAAATGTACGTTGAACATTAAGTGTGCTGAAGATCATTTGTGGAGACCTAAGAATAAAAAAAGGAGGTCATCAGTTGTCTTCACCCTAAAAATAACTGTGAGTGGACAAATAGGTTCAGGTTGTTGTTGTGTGAGCGGACACAGAGCAACAGTTGTGTTTGTGTATTTAGGTCAGACAGACCGGCCTTTACTTCAGCCATCGAGAAAGAAAAGAGTCCTGAATTCAATCAGAGTCACAATGCAGCTGGAAAAAGCAGAGGCATCTGTGTGTGTCTCTATGATCCTCTTCTTGCACGCCTGTAATAGTGCGTGCTATATTTATACCCTTTTATTAGTGTCTTGCGCTAACACAGAAGAAATTGATGTACTGCACATTCCAGCTTTAAGAAGAGGACAAACACGTGGCTCTCTTGAGTCTGACTGACTTCACTGAACCTCAAAATGTGTTTTTGAAGATCACAACAAGGTTATCTGTTACTTCAATAATCAGTCAGAGATTTTGAGTTATATGATGCACTTAAAGATGCATGACGTTTTGATTGACCACAGTAAAAATAATAAAAAAATTAATATGAGACTTAAAAGGCAGGGTTGGTGATTTTAGAAAACTAGCATGATTTTAAAAGCAGTATTCCCTCAGTGCTCCGTCTACACCCCTTCCCCTCTGTGCGCCCTCAAAAGCCACGCCCCCTCACTTACATGCACGGGCGCCGTTGCTCCAGAAGTGGACCTCAGCTCATCTCTTGCATTGTGTAGAAACTTCGTCGTCTCATTTAGCGGTAAGTAAACTCACAGTATAAACTCTGTCTTTGGTGATGCGCTTTAAATGTGTACGCAAGCGGTAGAGAGCGAGCAGAGAGACAGGGAGGCGTCTGATTGGTTCATCAGATTGGTACCTCGTGGCAGACGTTGGTCAAAGTTTTTACAGGTTTACAACTGCTACAGATGACGGATTTTCTTCGTTCCTTTTTTAGAGCACGAGTTATTAATATCTGTCAGCACCTAAAGACAATCTCAACCAGAATCTTAAAAAGTGGAGAAAATTACCAACCCTGTCTTTAATGCTTCTCTGTGGTGTTTCTGACCTCCAGTCCAGCTGTTTAACATTCTCACACAGCCGCCATTTTCTTGCTTTTATGGGGTTGATGAACTGAATCTGAAACAGCCACATGCTAATTGCTCATTATAATTAAGGCTCGGGCAGCAGACCCCGAGGCCCTACATGAGAGTTTATGTATATATCTCCAGGTTGTGTTTGCCATGACACTTTGCACCACCAATGAAGATAAGGTCAGGAGAGAAAGCATACTTCAACATGTCTTCACCTTTGTCTCCTTCTCTGCTTTAGACTTGCTATGTGGATTATCTGAGTGTCGACGAGGAACACTTATCTGCGAGCGGAGAAACATCTTTAAGAGGGAAGAATAACATGAGAAATTCTTAATGTAATGATGGAGGAGTTAGACATGTATGAAAGAATACCTCGAGCTGAAAAAGAAATACCACTGAATTGAGTGATAGGAAAAAAAGTCAAAGCACGGTCAGAAAAAAAGCTCAATAATTTTAAAATTAAAATTAAAAGAAGCTATGTGATACAAACAGACTCATGGCACACAAAATGTAAGTCGAAAGCTGGATAGCCATGTACTTCAAATTTAGAGTGGAAAGCGAGAAAAAGTGTGTGTGCGTTTGTGTGTGCGTGTATGCTCTTCTTAGGAGATAAAAAAAAGGATTTATAGGCTTTTACGCTTTTCTTCACTAAAGTATTTAGTGATATGTAGCCGAGGTTGAGACACGGAGGTCACCTGAGAGAAGTCGATTCTGTTTCTCTCTTTGAGTCTGCGGTAAAGAACCAACGAGAAATCTTAAAGTCTTCCCGCAGAATGCAAAGAGACGTAACAAAAATAAAAAACGAGAGAAGGCAACACCTTGAAGGTCTGTGAGGAGGCTGATCCGGCACTTGAACTGGATTTAGAGGAGATATCACACTTCAGTCACAACAGACACTGAGCCAAAGAGATTTCAATATTAAATGGAACCGTTTGATTTACTTCAAAACGAATGTATGTCACATGAAGTGAGCTTTCACAGCAATAGTTCAACAAGCTTCTCAGAGTGTGTGTGTGTGTGTGTGTGTGTGTGTGTGTGTGTGTGTGTGTGTGTGTGTGTGTGTGTGTGTGTGTGTCTGTGTGTCTGTGTGTGTGTGTGTGTTAGATGAGTCCGTCCTACAGTAACAGTGGGTGCTGTTCTGCAGCAGACGGCTCTCTGTCGTCTCCTTTTTTCCCGACTTTCCACAGAGGAAATGCTTCCCATTTCAGCAGCAGACGATCATAAACGCTTTCTCTCACTGAGAGGAGTTGAGCGTAGAGACGTTGGCAACTAATGTTACAGAAAAACTCAACATTAACAGAGTCCGCTCTCAGTAGAAGGGGGAAAGGTTTATCATACTTTTCTAAAAGTGTTTATTTTTTAATTTCAATATATCTCTTATTATTGTGTTTAACCTTTATTTAACCAGGAGAAAACTAAAATCTATTTTCAAAGAAGGTCCAGGTCAACACAGGCAGCAGGTCAGTGAAATCAAAAGTTCCCAACCAAACAAATATAATACGAGATACATGATGACAATACATCAACAAGACATGAAATAACAAGTTAAACCAGCAAATATTGGTCAAAATCAACCACAGTCCGAAATAAAAAGCAGGCAGAACATCTAGAGCCAGATAATTCTGCCTCCAAGTCATTTAAAAAAAAAAAAAATCACCTTAAAAAGCCTCCAATGAGAGCGGCTCGTTAACTTTGAGCTCTTTTACTCATTTGTTCCAAGTAAAGGGAGCAGCAAACTTCAAGGCCTTTTTTTCTTCTTTCTGACCTTTGGAACAAACAGTAAGAAAATGTACTGGGACCGGAGAGTGTAAGTTCTTGGACTCTTCTGACTGATGTAGCTTGGAAGGTGCTCTAAGACAGACTTATAAATAGTCAGGGTGTAAAAGTCTTCATGTGGAACCCGGAGGACCGTCCAACACGTGCATAAGGCAAACAATGATTTTATTTAACAGGTGTAAGCCGGTTCAAATCACCCGAGGCAGCAGCTGTTCTAGTAGAATGCACTGATTTGGCTAAAATGCAGTATGCAGAACAAATGCAAGATCTGCAGAATGCCAGAAATACCAGGATGTGATACTGATTTTTTTTTTTTTTTAAATCAGAGTATGCATCAGACCTTCTTCCACGCTTCTGTTTTCCACAATGCAAAGCGCCAGCTCAGAGATCATGCATTAGCGATATCACAAGTGTTCAAATTCTTTAGTTGTCTGCACTTACCGCTTTATTTCTTAGTAATATTTCTAATTCTATCCATATTTATAAATATATTTCTTTATTTCTTTCTGCTATATTGTGTAAATGCTCCCCCCCCTCCCAAGGGATTCTGATTGTTACTTTATGGTATGTGTGATTGATTTTCCAAAAAATCTTATAGTCTCCATTAAATGATTTAAAAAGAAATAGCATGTTTAGTTTTACATGTTATCAACAAGAGATGATGTCATTCTTTCTGCTCTATGATGATGATCATGTAGAATAGTTGATGTTTGTTTTCATACATGATGTTTTTGTCATGTGATCAAGATAAGGTAAGATACTGTTATTGTCCCTTTAGGTACTTTGTTCACAACTCCGTCAAAGTGCAGTTGCAACAAAAAAATTAAGCACACACGCACACACACACACACACACACACACACACACACACACACACACACACACACACACACACACACACACTATAGTAAATATTAAAAACTGCAGCGTAGTACGGAGCCCAGCCCAGCCTCCAGAACCAGGAAAAGAAAAACACATCATCCCTATCATGCAAATCCAAACTTAATGCCGAGCTTTTTATCCACACAGCATTTTAGTCCAACTTTCAGAAAGCAAAACATACATTCGAACATGAGGAGACTACAAACCTGCAACTTTTTATTCGTACTATTTAAGCCGACTTCCTTTCTTTCTTTCACATGATGACGGGCCTTTTTCACTCGCCCTCTTTGCTGCTGTACAATAACAGTTTGACATGAAGATCCATCCAGGACCCAAACATTGTGCAGACACATCGACAAGATGTTTGCCTCGGTGCGATTTATAGCATCATAAATACAATTGGAGCATGTGCAGCCTCTCCCTTCACACACACCCTTTAATCAAAGTTACAATTATACCGTGCACTGTGTAAACCGGGCCCCCCTGCTCTGTCTGAGGTGACAGGTAGGCCTGCACACCGTTTTACTCCTCTGCTTTTCATATGCAGAAACATGCTGGGAGTAAACACATGCAGGAGAATTACAGCGTATCTGACCATGTTTCACCCTGAATGAAGCCCCCACCCAAGAGCTGTGCCATTTCTCTGCACATAGTATAAAGTTTGCTTATTTTATGCAGCTGTCATTTTTGGTTTGCGTCCTCAGGTAAAGATGAGAAGGTTTTAGAAGAAGGAAGTCTCCGTTCTTGCACACTTTCTGTCTCACGTTCTCTCTTTGTGTCCTTTGTTTCATTTCTTTCCTAGCCTTCATCGTTTCTTCCCTCTTTCTTTATCATCATCTCACCTTCTTTTAGTCTACCTTTTTTCATTCAATCTTTGTCGCTATCTCTTTGCTTTTATGTCTTTTTTTCTTTCTTCCTCATGTTTTGCCTTTCTTTCTTTTAATCTATCTTTTGGTCTGTTTTAGTTTTTCTCTCCCCCAACTATTATTCTGCCCCTTTTTTCTCTCTCTCTTTCTTACCTCACATTTCAGCTGTCTCCTCCCCCCTCTTTTTCCGCCTTTGTTGTTTTTCTTTATCGTCCACTTTCTTTCACTCTCACCCTCATTTTCTTCTGTCTCTCTTGAGTTTGTCTCTTTCTTTCTCTCCTTCTCACCTTGTTTCAGTCTGTCTTTATGTCCTCTCTATTTCCTCTCCTTTTTATCGTTTCCTTTTGTCCTCACCTTCTTTTTGTCTTTCTTCTTTCACTCTATACCTCCATCTGTATTTCTTCATACTCTCATTTCTTTCCTCTTACACACTTCCCTCTCACAGCCGTGAAATGATAATACACACAAAGTGGATTCTGGCCTTCTCGTGGACCACTCTTACCTTTCACTTCCCCCAGCAGTTCGTTGGCGTTCAGGCGGTCGACGCGTTCCTTCCACTCCTTAGAAAGGAGCCTCTCCATGCAGGTTGGTTCTACAAAGAGAGAGCGAGGACATTTACCTTCACTTTGATGCTTTTAGCAGCCTAACACACACGCAGATAAATGAAGACTTCAGGCCATGAAGAGGTAAGAGGACAAAGAGAGAGAGGGACCCCTCCCTCTGACTTGTTGGATTGATCAAAATGAGAAGAAGACACTTTGTCCTGCTTCTCCTTTTTCCTTAAAATAAAGCTGCAGCAGCTCCCCAGCTGACCAGATGAGAATGTGGCCATTGTTCTGAGACGGGCTCTCACTCGCGGCCGTCCTCTTTCTCACAATGTGTCTCATATAGCCTCAGGATAATAGACATCAGCGACACGTGGTCTCATAAGATTCATAAGGTCTCATTTGTTCACTCGGAGTCCTGCTATGAACTTTACTCAAACAATGGGAACTTTTTAAATTCTTCAGAAGGCAGATAGCCGACACACACACACACACACACACACACACACACACACACACACACACACACACACACACACACACACACACACACACACACACACACACACACACACACACACACACACACACACACACACACACACACACACACACACACACACATCGGCACATGTGCAGGTATAAGTCTTTGAGCGCCTGTGTCTGTTTGTTTCCATTTTATTCTTTCCTCAGTTTAAGACAGAAACAATATTTTAAGCTTTGTGATTTTTATTAGACAGCTAAAGTATGATTAACACAAGTGAATATAGTAGAGCTCCATCTGAGCCAGCAACAAGTTAGCATTGTGCTAATATTTACGGTAAGGTCACTTTATTGGTACTCATAGGTAGATTTTGGTTTGAGGTGAGGGAGTCAGCGTTCCTCTTACACACAAACGACAGTACAGGTTTCTCTCAACAGAGAAAAGACCTTAGTAAAAAACAAGGTAGTAACCCATTGTAAGAATTAGACAAATAACAAATAACAATAAGATTCAAATTATCAAATTAGACTACAACATCAATCAAAGCAAGATCAGACTAAAGATGTACCACTGATCAATAAAACATGGAGCGAGGTAGAAATCAGTAAAAACAAGATTATATGTCAATTTTGGGCTTTTTGTCTTGGTGCCTTCATTGTAGAGATAGGACAGAGGATAGAGTCGGAAATCAGGGAGAGAGAGAGAAGAGAATGACGTACGAGTAAGGAACCACAGGTGGTATTCGAACCTGGGATTCCCGCTTGAAGGACTGTAGCCTCCATACATGGGGCTTGCGCACCACTGCGCCACCATCGCCCACAATTTGACCCATAATAAATATTTGAATAACAGTAGCCATTCTGCTCTCCTCTCAGTGTCTACTTAAAATAACTGTAAAGAGAAAAAAGTGCTTTTAAGTGCTGTTTATATTTTATTTGACTTGTAATGTTGTAAACAATACAATCATCTTTGGCGCTGACTTCAACTTAAAAAGAGCCCAAATACTTCAGATTTATACGACATCAATGCCCATTTTGATTATGTTTATGATCCACATTTCAGAAGTAACATAAAGTATACAGTCCTCATGTTGTCTCTATGAAGTCTGGATGTTTTCATTATTACTTCAGATGCCATGTTTCTCTGAGAATTTAGAGGGAATGCTAATCCTAAGAGAAACATCGCGTGCACAGACAACACTGAAATGTGAATGTCTCCTTTAAACAAACTGACAGTGAATCTTTTGCGCTAATGGTTTGTTTAGATGAGATGTAAAATCAAGCTTGAGTTGCTCTTTTTACCTGTTGCAGGTCTGACAGCGACGTTGCTCAACAGACATTTTTTTATTAATTTAAATGGAAGTGGGTTCGCTCTACTGAAGTCATTCTTTAAGGTACTACTAACAACAGTTGACATCAAATCAAACAAGACTGAAAAATAAAGTGTTATTCATTTTCAGCAGTTTATTTCTCTTTTTTAAAGCTCCTGTGAGGAGTTTTTAACTGGTTATGAAGTAGACTGAAGTTAATACTGATGCCTCTATATGGCCAACTGAAGAAATCAAGATCATCATCATGAAGATTTACAGTTTCTATGTTATCTTTAAAGCCTGATATCGCTGCCGCAGGGTAGGTGTCAGACACGGCGATGGTGGAAACGATCACGACCACAAAGCAGGATGACTATTTTTTTTTTTTATAATTACTCAGCTAAGTAGGTATGATCAGCAAGCACACAAAGGCCATTTTTTTTACCACAGGGGGCGCCAAAAATACAAACCACACAAACCTTATGTTCCTCACAGGAGCTTTAAAGCAACAATATGTAACTTTTGATTACATATTGATAGGAGCTTCATGAAAAGTTAGGATGCAGGTCCGATGCAGAGTTGGCTGTGTCAATATACGATGGGTGTTTTACGACAGCGCAGTTGCACTAAGTGGCCTTTGGTTGGGGCCAATTCACAGCAAACCAAATTCCTCCAATATGTTGTTTTAAATAAAAATCTCCCCCTTGCTTTTTCGAACTGTCTAACCTGCGACTCACTGAAACACTGCTTTGTGAATGTAAAGAAAAATACTATTTTAGTCTGCAAAGCTTGAGGTAGAAATCCAACCTGATGGCAAAAAACAAAAGAATAACGATTTCTGATTTCTCTTTGATGGTCTGGTATCTGTATCATTTTTAATTTGAGTCAGTTTAGTAACAAGTTAATAACTCCTTCCAGTGCATTTGAACATTAAACATAACAGTATTGTTTGTAAATGTGACACTGCTGCATCAACAGCCTGACTTTGTGCATGTATATATTCTTGTTTTGGTGGCAGCGGACGTGCCACAGATGGTGTCATGGTCACGCAGGGCCCCAATGCCGACGCCTCAGTCACCAAGGACGTCGGAAAAAAACACACAGAAAAAAAAAGGAGACATTCTTGGGTGCTGTGGAAAACATGCCTCTGAGGGCTCGCCTGATTTAGAATGGTTAGGTCAGACAATAGCTCATTTGTGGAGTCTTTATCCTGACAAAAGGCACTACAGGCATTCATAAGAGCACATGGCCTATTGTGAATGGCTTAATGTTGAGTTTGTGCATACGAGGCCATTGTGTGGTCAAGACATGCCGTCCAGCTGCCTCGCACAACTTCCTCATTGAGTCCATTAAAGCTGTGTATGTCAACAGGCCCGGATTATGATTGTTGTAAATAAGCTAATGCGGCTGTTCACATCACATCAATGTAAACAAAAGGGGGGGGGGGGGGGGGCATAGGTAGAGAGGGCGCAGCAGAGGAGTTATAAGACAACAAAACGTCAAACTACAGGAGTCTATGATGGTGATTTTCCATATTTAGTAAAAGAAAATGACAAACACAGGAAATTCCAGACAGATGCAGAAAAGTCAGATAATTGATATGATCCCCTCCCCCCAATCCCCCAGGACAAAGGAATCCACCCAATCTTTCATAGATTTATTGGACTAGTGGCTCCTCTTGAAATGTATTTGTGTATATTTGGTTCAATGGATGATATTTACAGCCGGTAAAAGAGGGGGAAAGATGTAGGAGGGGGTCAGGAGGAGAGGATTTTTTTCCCTCTCTCATCACAGGACTTGAGGACGGCGATGTGTGCGCTCGTTCAGCTGGCTGCGTATAAAACAAAATTAGGAAGCGCAATTTATGGGAGCACTTAAGGAGGAAAATACAACCTGTAACTCCAAGATGCATCTGCGTAAGTCACCCATTTGTGTACTCGATGCACAATTTATACCCCCCCTCACAGATAAACAGATGAGACGCAGAGACAGCGTGGGGGGGGGGGAGGGTGAGTAGGAAGGGGAAGAAGAAGATGAGAGGGATGAGAGAGAATGAGAGGGAGATGTTTTACCCTAGATGGCTCTCTGTCTGTCCCCGCGACCGAGTCGGGGATCAAGTGCTGTTTAGATTGGAGCGTGGATAAAAATTCCTCACTGTCCGAACACCGACTCCTTCATCAAGTGGAGGAGAAGTGCGGGAGGTGGGCGGTTATGAAGGAGGGGAGGGAGAGGGAGGATGAATGTGGTGAGGAGAGAAAGAAAGGTAGATGACAAGACAAAGCTATAACACAGGAGAGACAGTGAACTGGGACAGACGACGACGACGACGACGACGGGGATGTTGAGATGAGGAGCGAGATGATGAAGATGCTTGTTTCATCTTCGGCATGCACACACAGTATAATGAGCCTGAGTGGACGAATGAGAGAGGCGATAGAAGAGTGAAGAAGTGCGGAAATAAGAACATTACAACTAAAGCGGAAAGAGGAGATGAAAAAAGAACGAGAACGCGAGAAAGTACTTAGAAAAGTCCAATTTCAGAACTATTGTTGATACATAATGAATAGACACTTCTTTATTTCTATTAATTTAAGTTCTCATGAAACCAGAACAGATGTTTTTAGAAATATAATTCTGCAGTTATTGTCGCCAATATACAGACTGTAAAATTTGTATTTATCTTAATTATTACCATGATTTACTACATTTATTTGTGCAGGGTTATGTTCAATATCAAACCTTAATGTTGCTGTAGTATCCTCCAAGCAGAGGGCCCAGGTTCAAAATCCGACCTGTGGCTCCTTCCTGACTCCTAAGTAAAATGACTACTAGGGGAAGTACTATGTCCAGTGTAAATAAAGTTTAGGTTTACAGTTGTGTCATATACAGTGGAGGTCCCCATGTAGGGAGACTTAGTCCTCCAAGTTAACATGGATGACACCAAAGGTAGAAAAATGTCACTATCCTAATTCTCTTAAAAATCTTTAAAAAAGAAAAGACAGAAATAACGTGATGTGTCTGAGAGACAGAGGCAGGAGACAGAGCGAGCAGTGAAAAGTGAATGACACACAGAAAGACAGTGAGGAGATCAGATGTGGATAAAGAAAACAGATTCGTAATAAATCAACGTGGAGGCAGCAGTGAGCCGGTGAGTGTTTAGGGTAAACACACTTTTATCACCTTCTCCACGCCAACCTGCCAACAGACAGTGTTTCTGGTGTTTTACACGAGCCACAGGCAACTCACTGTGTGTGTGTGTGTGTGTGTGTGTGTGTGTGTGTGTGTGTGTGTGTGTGTGTGTGTGTGTGTGTGTGTGTGTGTGTGTGTGTGTGTGTGTGTGTGTGGCAGGCAAGCATCAACCCTCCCAAACACTCTGTGCCAACAACAACACAGCGTGCCGCAGGCTTCCTCTCACACTGAGGCTCTCTTTTTCATTCTTTCTGTCTTTTTATGCGCCGTGTTTAGAAAATATATATTTATTATTAGAATAAAGAGGGAGTTTATTTAAAAGTGTTCTTAAGCCTTGTTCACATATGCACAAAACTCTTGAAACACTGCTGAAGCTTTTCGGGGGTGAGCCGCACGTGTGAACGCAAACAGCCAAGTTTTTCACTCAGACTTTATCCCCCGTTTCTCCTGTTTGCCCCCATGGTGTTGTTTAGGCGCCTGAATGAGCTGATGTGAGATCACAGCGGGATATAATCAGAAGAATTTCCATCTGAAGAGTGGGAAGTGGGTGGTGACGTTTATTATGGGAGCGTCTGTGGCTCTGTTGGTAGAGTCGGTCATCTCTTAACTGGAAGGCCGGGGCTTCGATCCCCAGCTCCATGCATGTCTGATGTGTCCTTGGGCAAGACCCTTAACCCCAAGTTGCTCCCACTGCTTCATTTGATCCATTCAGACTTTAGACTGGCACCAGGAATAAACTGCTTGTAAGCACGTCTTTAGCATACCAATTTTCACCTCACATTCTGGTTGTTAATTGCAAGCAAAACAAAAGTGTTAACTACAAGTTGGACTTTTAGGGGAGGTTAAAAGCTTGAACTATTTCTTGGCTGGTCACTTCCTGGAGTTCTACCCTGCTTAGCACACAACCTCACGATGACTAAAGTGCTACTCACATCATTGCACCCAACAAAGCTTCAGACTTCTCACCTTGTGTTTTCATGTAAAGCTGCTTGTATCTTTTATTTACTGTTAAAGAATTAGATATTTTCTTTTGCAGCTTCCCATTTTTGTGATTTTTTTTTTTTTTTTACAGTAAAAGTCTCTAATTTCTTGCATTTTCTTTACAACTAATGAACAGGATGTCCCTAACCCTGCTTCTGCTTGCATCAAATCCTTCCTCTCGCTCACATTTCTGTTCTCGTACGGATTCAGCTTAATCGCAGTGGAAAAAGTTAAAGTCCTGGTTAGATTTTTGAATCAGCAAAGACTTAACTTATTGAAACTGATGAAATGTCTAAACGTGTCAAGAAAATGTCATCCCACCCTCGTTGAAACACCATAAATGTTGTGTCTTCTATGTCGAGACCAGTTCGGTCTTCACTGTGGTCTCGTGGTCGTTTGAAGGATATATTATTCTGTGCTGGATTGCAGGAGAAAGTCTAAAGTTTGACCGTAATTTCAATACACAAAAGAACAATAACAGTTCTTGAGAAAGACTTTCCATTTGTGTTCTGACACGCCGTGGTTCCACATTCAGGAAGCCCGTCTGTTTGCTTTAAAGAAGGCTACTTAATTCACGTTTTATATTTGATGACATTTCAAAAGTAGCCCTATAATTCACTTGACAGTTGGGTGGAAACACAACGTCTCTCTCTCACACGCACGCACGCACGCACACACACACACACACACACACACACACACACACACACACAATGTCGAGTGCCAAAGCTCAGGAACTCCTGAGTCTGCAGTCGGACGCCAAGGTAAAGAGAGAGAAACATTAATCTGAAAAATTAGTTAATGTTAGAAATAACAAAGGCCAGTGTTGGAGTGGGCGCCTGATGTTTGTGTAACACATCGAGGGCTGAGAAGATCGTTTCGTGCCCCAACTTTGCTACTGAACGTGTGTAAATGGAAGCTGACAGCTACACTTTGCACTTCCAAATTTATGTCAGTGGTGCGACTTCAGCTGCAGACCCCACAGCATCAGAGAGAGAGAGAGAGAGAGGGAAGGAGTGGAGAGAAAAGAAGAAAAGATGATTAAGCAGAACAGAAACAGAGGAAGAAGAAAGATATATGATTGCACAAAGGAAAAAAAAAATAAGAGACGAGAAGAAGAAGAGGACAGATAAGATGAAAGTTACAGAAAGAGAGAGAGAGAGAGAGAGAGAGAGATAGAGTAAGAGAGAGAAATAGAGCGAGAGAGGCACAGAGAGAGCAGCTGTCCTAACAGCTGGCCAGCAGGATTGATGTCTCAGTGAAATAAAACTCAACATATGTCCAAACATGAGGAGACAGGCCAGCCAGGAGGAGGAAAGAGATACACACAAACACACTGATCTGAAGCACTTGAACATACATGCACGCCACACACACTGATTAAAGATCGTCGGTACACGGCCGAGACGTTTGATTGCACAGAGAGTTTACAGTACACACACACACACACACACACACACACACACTGAACGGCCTATCACTGCTCACTCAGTGTTGTAAAACCATTAAACTGCAGAGTGGTTAGCCTGGCTGCGTGTTAGCACGGTGTCCGTTTCACACACACTATTTTCATCTGTCAGATGACACCTCCACTCTCTTGTCGCAGAACATGGGCCTGAGAAAGCAGCCGGCCCTCCTGACTAAAGGGGGGGGGGGGGAGTGATAGTAGCCCTATGTAACCCTCTTCTCATACATCCGTCATCACTTATTCTTACACACATTCTTCTGCCTTTTCTACCTTCTGATATTCCCGTCCAGGCCCCACTGGATTACTTACTACAATCTAAATAATCACGTTAAAAGCCAACAAAATATTCCTGAGAATAAAGAGTGTTTTTTTTAAGCTCTGAGTAACTGGAGTTGAATGTTAATGAGCTTAAGTAATAAAAAATAAAAAAAACTGAAGGGTAACTGCAATTTTCTAGGAATACTAGATTTATCTAATGGTTTATGAAATACCAGAAAAGAAAACGCATCAAAATGTTCAAAAACCAAAAGCATTATTTTTAAAATTGATAGTTTGACAAAGCTAAATGTCCAAAATAAAAAAATAAAAATAAAAAATTTCCTGAAGAAAACCAGAAAGAAATCCTCCAGGAGACACTTGAATTAACTTATTAATTAACTTACAACAACAAAACCAGTGTTGGTATAAAAAAGATAAATAAGTTGAGATCTTCAGAAAACAAACAACATTTTAAATTTATGTCTTCAAAAAAAAAAAAAAAAGAGTCAAATTTGGGGGGCACAGGCCCAGGTTCGAATCCAAACTGTTGCTCTTGTCATTCCTCACTCTCTCTCTCTCTCTTTCTCTCTCTCTCTCTAATAAAGCCATCAAAAGCCCAAAAATGAACCTTAAAAGAAGAGTGAAATTAAATGTATGGATGTTTGTCCTCTTTGGGCTTCCATACCTACACACCTGCTGTGATGTTTTGTTTTTGAAATCTTCAGTTTATTTTAGATGATCTATTTTTATAGATAGATTATTCAAATAACGTGTGCAATCTTCCCTTTACATAAAAAAAGATGATTTTTTTTTAAACCTCCTGCAGGATAAGTGGGCCTACTTCTTCCCAGGTGGGGCGAATACCGGGCCAAAAATGAGTCCCTCCCCGTAGTTTAAAGTACTGTATGTGATAGAAAAGTCTCCAGGAGGAGTCAGGTCCAAACCCTGCAGCTCTGAATCAGACAAAGTCGTGTGTTTCTATAGGGGCTAGAAAAGCCCAGCTGCTGATCCCCGCTGTGCAGCCACAGAGAGCTCTGTCACATCTGTCCCGTAGCTCGGACAGATGACGCGTCTTATTACTGGCTGGGAAACTGTCGCTCACTTTGAGAAGGAATAAAAGCATGAACATTTTTCTGATATTTTCCAACAGCTCCACCTCAGCTCTTTGTGTGAGAGGTGGAGACGAATCAGCAGCGGATGAGCTTAAAAAGTGTTCATAAGCTTGGGCGTATAAGCGCTCACATGAGCAAGGTCACTTTGAATTTAATTAATTTTAAAATGTAAAGTAAAACATCCATTCAATGTTTAATGACAGCCTTTTCATATTTATGTATTTTTGTCTCCTCTCAGATTTTTCAGGGTTTCATTTTTCTCCCTTTTGTGCATTAACGTGAACGGTCGTTTCATGAAAATAAATTACCTTCGTCTCTAAAGACCAAAGTTTTAAGTGTTTTTTTTTTTTTTATTTTGACACAAAGAAAATCCATTTTGCGAATTGCTGTTTTGAGATTGGATGGACGGAAACTTTGGAGAAATGTTTTAATTTAAGTGATCATGAAAAAAAAATCAATCAAGATGGACGCACTTGAAAAGGTATCAGCTATCTAAATGCTTCATGACATTGTTAACTTTTTTAATTAAAGTTGTAGAAAATTAAAAACAAATATGGAAACTGAATACATTTTAAAGTCAGGGTGCAAAATGTCTTCTTTGTCAAACGCACGCTTCCAAAACACCAGTTCAAGACCCGAGCTTCTGGTTCCACTTTAGGCATGATATATGAAACCAAACGCGGCTTAGCACACACACACACACACACACACACACACACACACACACACACACACACACACACACACACACACACACACACACACACACACACACACACACACACACACACACACACACACACACACACGTACGTTCACACAGCGCAATGTGTGGTTCAGACACAATAGGGCCGTTGTTTTGGGTCGGGCCCTCAGGGGGGATGATGTGGGTGGACCCTACGCTTTAGGTCACAACGAGAGATGTGGGGGGGGGGGAGGTTCTGAGCCGAGGAGAAAACTGCTCAACATCTGACTAGAGAGGAGAAAAGAAGAAGCAAAGTGGGACCAACATGGCCGTCTGAACCTCAGAGTTTGGGGGCCGAGATAGTGTGATGAACTTTTGAGCGCTATCACCATGCAGACTGTATAGACCTAAACTTTACAGATCACTTATCCTCCCACCCACCCCAGAGCATCCCTCACTCACTCACTCACTCACACATGAAGAAAGAAAAAATATCAGAGACACTTATCCCCTTCTGTGTTGTGCTTATAGAGGAGGCATGTACACGGTCCAGTACAGGGGTTCTCAAGTGGTGTAGCCTCAGGACCGCACCAAACCCCCTTTAATGAGAAATCCTGACCCAAATTTTACAACATCTTTTTTAACCACTTAGACCGCAAACAAGTGAAACTACGTAACTGATTTAGGATGAAATTGTGTGTGTGTGTGTGTGTGTGTGTGCGTGCGTGCGTGCGGGTGCGTGACA
The DNA here is from genome assembly GCF_963930695.1 of Labrus bergylta. Taxonomy (NCBI): domain Eukaryota; kingdom Metazoa; phylum Chordata; class Actinopteri; order Labriformes; family Labridae; genus Labrus; species Labrus bergylta. Next base: position 16,475,126 of record NC_089201.1, read on the forward strand.
GTTGTCATCGGAGCAGATTAAAGATCACATCTTTGATGAGCCGTGTCAAACACTCACAGCTAGTTTCAAACATGATCTGCCTCGGCTGATTTTTTTCTCTTTTAATTACAGTTAAATCAGGTCGGTTTTCTCCCAGATGTTAAATTATCAGGTGAACAATTTGGCATCTCACTGAAACCCTAGTAAAAGCAGGAGGGCTTGATAAAAAAACACTATTTAATCGGATTCTTTTGGACGACATTCAAGACTGTTCCGGCAAACCACACTGCATGCGCTCGCACCATATGCTGGCTGGCCCGCAGCCAAACGGAGCGGGAGAGGAGAAGGGCTACCAGGCAAACTCTCTCTGTAGACAAGACCCACTGGCTACGGCCGATCATTAGTAAAGAGATCCCTATCAATTACACAGGAAGAGATTGAAACCAACCACAAAAAGTCCGGAGGGAGTCGGCCTGTTGGCAGAGCCGAGCTGACCACCAAACACTCGGATATGAAAAAGCAGATTAAAAGATCAACATTTAAGTATGAAGTTTGTTTGGATCAAAAACAGATTTTCTACAAATACACGGTGCTGACCTGTTGCCCCAAATACAGCAGGCTAGAACCGTGTTTTATGCAGCAGCGTCCCAAATACTAATCCACACACACACACACACACACACACACACACACACACACACACACACACACACACACACACGCACAAACAAAGCCTCCACCTGCACACAATCACAGCTCAAGCTGCCAATCCCATAGAGGAAGGCAAACATAGTGCCAGAGCCAAGAGCTTGTTAATTAGCCAATGAGCTTAACTCTCGGGCCCGACCCAACTCGCCTGTTAAGCTGTCATCACAACTACTTCCACCTGGGTGTATGAATACATAAGCCCTCTCTCTCTCACACACACACACACACACACACACACACACACACACACACACACACACACACACACACACACACACACACACACTCACACACTCACACACTCACACTCACAAACAGGTCAGGCACGCAGAGCTCACGCTAGCTCAAAGTTCACTCCTGCACTAAAGCTTAATTTTCAGCTTCAGCCTAGAGATAATTTAACCTCCAAACTGCTTTACTGACAGGCTTCAGCTAATATGCTAACTGTGTCATTAGCTCCCTGGTATAAAATAAATCTCTCAGTGCATGTTTTTTATTTTTAGGAGGAGCATAGATGAAGTCTTGCAGCACAGGGCTCGGGCCTAAAATTCACACTAGAGTAGGCTGCACATTTACACATCACTCGTACCCCCTCCCACTCATTAGACCCCTTCCAGATAAGGACATGCGCTCCACACAGTTTGATTGGGCCAGCAGAGACATTGAAACAGACTTTCAGCGGTGTGAGAGAACAAAGTGAGGCCTGGCAGAATGTCTCTATTGTCGAAGAGGAGCAGGGTTTAGAGGAGGGCTTGGCCTCGCTCTGACCTCCTCCTCCAGCTGGATAAGACATTATATGGGTGATTAGGTGCCCAGATCTGGACCTGGCCTCAACTCAAGACACAGTGCAGACTCCTCCAGCACTGGACAGCACAAGCTTAAACACACGGTTACAAGAACATGGCTCATAAAAGTGCTGCATGCTGCGCGAGGTCACAAGACACTGTCGGTGTGCAGGATGCAGTCAATTAAGTGCAATATTCTTTTTATGCTTACTGCATGTTGACTTTATCTGGCATGTAATTTACTGTAAACTGTTTATTAAATACATTTAAGACTAGAAGGAGGCCTTAATATTTTAAAGCCTGTAAAACTTGCTTTAAAAACCAGTTTTCCATTAAACAAATTCAAAACCAGATCAGCTGTTAGAATGTGAAAATAAATGCTTTTTCAGGACTGTGTTGGCCCAGTAAGATCAGACTGGATGTAGGATCTGCTGGTGATAAAGAGGGCTTCACAATTTTGACTGGAATCGTATTTCCCCCCGCTCTAGAAACCCATCTCTCATTATATGAAACTAATTGAGAAAATATGTTTACTTGGCCCGTTCTGATGCCTTTCTTTATCATCCGACATGTTTTCCAGATGAAACAGGACACGGGGCAGACAAAAAGGGAAAACAGCTCAGTGTTTTGCACCTAATTATGAGTTCAAGTTTCCGCAAAAATGAATCAATTGAAGACAGCCATGATGACTTGTGAAAAGAGAGCTGGGTTTGATGGATCCCAGAGATGCACCGTCACACCATGTGGCCACTGATGCCAGATTGGAAGCTGTGATGTTGCCCGTTTCCATATGATGGGAGGGGCAGTCGCTGGTGTTCACAAATCTTAAACAGTATCATTGGATGGAGTTTTGGGGAATCACTAGTTAAGCCTTGAAGAAGAAGAAGAAAACTGCTTTTGGCTTCAAAAGATTGTGTCCCGTTGTCCGTTTCTTTTTCTTACAGTATAAAAAACTTTCCACTGAACAAAATAAAGACATTCCATTTTTTAAGGAGGTGATTTGTCTTTGTAATTGTACAAAGATTTGTGTAAAATGTCTTATTAGGAAAAAACTGACAAGAAAATGTGTAGAAAGTACTCATTGATGTTTAAAATAATATTGAACAATTTATCATATCATATCATATCGTGTCATATTGTATGGTATTGTATCATGTCATATTATATCTTATCCTATTCATACTTATTGCCGTAGATTGAATCAACTGTCTTACATTAAAATCCAGAAAACATCTCTCAGTTGAATGCCACCTCAGAGAAAAGTGCAGCTGTCAAATATAGTCTGACAGCCTGTCAACACATTGCATGCTGGGAGATCATGAAAAAACATGAGCAAGAAACATCCCGTTGAATCTATGAAGCCTTGTTTCATCCAGTAAGCCCGAGTATATTTGTTTATTTAATCCATGCTTATTTGAATAGAGACATTTAGGCATGTACTGTAGCATGTAGACCGATGCCAGTCTTTACAGAAATCATAGCCTGCACTTGTTTGCATAGCCTGTCTCTAGACGGACTTAAAATATATAAAACACCTGACAACACACCACAAACCATGAAGCACCAGATCATATATGAAAACATGACTGAGCCCTCTTAAAAAGTGTTTCAGTTTGAGTTTAAAATGATGCCAGTCTGGTTTGGATGCGGTTTCAATTCTGCAGGTCAGAGGAAGCACACAGTGAACCCAGAACAGCCCAGAAGAGCACCTCACAATGCTTGGTAGATGTTTGTCGTGTTTCTGAGACTGAAACCACAGTTACTAAGATCCTGAGGAGCCTGATCATGTTGACATGAGATCAAAGTGAGGATTAGCAAATTAAAAAGACCATAAAAACTAAACCTTTTTGTTCCCCACAACATGACAATGATGACATCTTATCACCTTTTCTCACAGCTTTTGCACGGATGCATTTTATCATAAGAGGCTTAAACAGTAGAAAAATAACTTAGATGTAAACTGATCATAAAATGCATTGAACAGTTTTAAGCATGCAATGTTATCTGTCTCTGTTTAGTCTAAATGTACGTTTGTTACCCTGCTCCTTTTTAAATGCCTCTCAAATGTGAGGTGGGAATCTTTCCAGCAACATGTGTGGTTTTTGTATCAATGAGAAGAGGATCTCCAAAGACCTATTTGTAGTGTGGTTTGAGTGAAATCAAATAAAAGAGTCACACAGGTGTCCGTTTTATAACCTCTCTGCAGCGGCACAGTGTGGCTGCAATCTAGCTCTCTCATTTGCAAGTGAAACACGTGAATTGTACAGTAATTCAAACGGGCTCCGGTGTAAGCGGGGATTAGACGGATGTTAAGTGTTTGCCAGGCGCCAGAGCTGCTCTAGGCACATTAGATGGCTGACTAAGTTGGCAAGAGGGCACAGAGCCCACGCCAGGCCCCCGGTAACAGCGGCTCGTCCTCCGAGAGCCACAACAATACAGATAATGATAATTCAGTCATCAAAACGGAGGCAGCTTGATTGCACTCCCTCACTGGGTTTAATGTCCGTCAGGCAGCAGTCCAGGATGCTTTGGTTTCAGATAAATGTGTCCACTCCTGACTGCTTTTGTGCCGAGTGCTCAGGGAGACAAGGTGAACTCAGATTCATGTCTGCTAATGAGACATCTATCAATGTTAAGAGACAGGTCATTGTTTGGGTCATTTCTCTGTTTATTGCAGCCTTTTCTTTCCCCACCTCGCTGTCTCTTTTTTTAAGCTCTTAAATGACACAGAATGGAGAAATGCGGTTCATTTTTCCTCCTGATGTTTCCCTCATGCTGGCCTTGAACATTTCTTTAAGTAACCAGCCGACCAGCTTAATAATTGCTAAGTGCTTTAACAGTATAGAGGAAGCCTTTTGTGTGCAGCGGGCCTTTGTATCTGAACCTTCGCACAATGAACTCAACATATAATGCAAAAATAAAAATGTCAAGAAAATGGTGCGGCCTTCACCCTGTCAGCTCGCGTGCTGTAAAAGTCCGGGCAGGAAGGACGTGTTTGCAGCGACCAGCTGTGTGGTAAAACAGCGAGCTGACACCGTCTTGATAAATCTTTAAAAGCTGAGGTGGCAGTAAGGGGGGTGGTAAAAAAAAAAAGAAGAAATGCCCCACATTGCAAAGCAAGGCCATTTCTATTCATTAGAACTGTCACAGGCACTTAGGGCTCCTGTGAGCGGCCGACAGCTAACAGCGTGCCGACAGGGGGTGAGCGCTGCGCAAAGGCTAACAGTGTCATCAACAACACTTTAGCCGAGGACTACAGTACACAGAGGGGTCAGCTATGTTAGGCTAAGTGAGCGCTCAGCGGCTAATAGGGTCTGTACCATTTGATCATACGGGAGATGTAACCTGGCATAGCTCAGATGACTGAACTCTTTTCAGCGGGAGGCGGAGGACGAGGCAGGGACCAGAATGCTCAGGCTTTAATTTGCTCGCCATTTAAGTGCCGATGATCAAATCTAATCGTATACTGTAAGAGGAATGCGAACAAAACCGCTTGTCAGACGAAGTGAACACAAGAGAGGAGTGAGGGGATAAAAACGACTTGCTGCGACCTGGAGAAGAAACCTGTGGAGCTCTCTGCAGCGCTGCATTTGAAATACAAAATGATGTCTCGTTACAAAAGAATCAGAACATGAGCCTGTTTACCGGGATGTCCTTGCACTCCAGTTCCGCATTGCGTTCCTTAACCAAAACCTAAAAATTCTGACAGCTTTAAAATGTGGGATGCTTGCCATTACCAGTAAGATTGAGATCATCACGCTAGCAAGGTTGTGTTTTGAAGGGGGATTCCAACAATGTGCCAAAACTGATTTTAAAAGGTTCCCGAAGTGAAAGGACAGAAGAAGAAGAGGAAAACAGAAACAGAAACCCCATCATGTAACAGTGAAGGACACAACGTTTTTATGAAATGAAGCTTTATTCCAATAAATTAACAAATGAGACCAAAACAAAAAAGGTGAAGAGATTAATCATTCGACGGTTTGAATGTGAGTGTTCGTTACTGAAGGAGACCTCACTTAACGAAGCATTCAGCCGTTTATTGATCACCTCGTCTCATTTTAACTCAACTGGATGGAAAAGAAACAGCAGTGGCACTTGCCGATCTCCGTACGCGGGTTACATCAGGCTCTAAATGAACTGCGTGAGCACAGCACAGCACAGCATGAAAGACAATTTTACAATGAATCTTCAAGGACCGCAGCGATTCACATGAGCGTTTACAAGGCCCAGAGAAAGAGTTATTATTCATGCTAACAGTGTAGGATTCATCGTGCCTGCTTATGTTGGTCCTCTCTTTGTCTCAGCTGCGTGTTTGCAGCGTGATCAATGCCACCAGTCCTTGGGGAAAAAGCAGCTCCGCAAATTAGCAAAAGGAGAACTCAGCTCAATGGTAAGCTGTTTCTTTTTTTCTTTTTTTTTCTCGTTTACAAGAAGGGGAAAATGTGCAAGATATCATTCAATAGGCATTACTGTGTGAAGTATTTTTACAGAAGAACTGCAGTACGACTGATGTATCTGAGTTCAATCCACCGCTGACCTGTTTGACTCCTCTTTGTAGACACTAAGCAGGACGGACTCTGTTGAAAAGTGTGTTTCTTCTTCTACTTTAATAGATATTTTTACTGTCTTTATTGCCTCTTCAAACGTGCAGTATGTCAGTTCCGCCGTCACCACTCAAAGAAACAACAAAAGATGCCAGTGAGGGTGGCGGGGAGTGATTCTCTCTGCTACTGCAACCCCCCACACCCGATGAAAACGAACTTGAAGAGAATATTTTTTACCGACGAGGTGATGTATCCGAGTATAATTTACATGACGTTTTTATCACAGCAGCTCAGTACAGCAGCTTTCAGTAGCAGCTCCCGCTTCCTTATGTAGCGGTACTTGACGTAACATCTGGTGTTTCCTTGGCAACGATTAAACATGTCGTGTCTGTCATGGCTGCCACAAAAGACACGGGGCTTTACAGCTAAAACATGAAGGATTTCTCATGCTTTGATAACTGTTGGAAATATATGAGGTAATGTAAGTACTTAACAAAAACAAAATATATATAACATAGGTTTAGTCCATTTTTTATTAATTTAGATACTTGAGTGTAAAAAGTTTACATATTGTATCTTTAATTCAATTACATGTATTGATTTGTTTATTTTTAAATATGAAGAAGACAAAAAGAAGGAAGAGAAGAAGAAGAAAACAAATGCACCTCAAATTGACTCTCTCTCAATCGTATCATTACTCCTCAGTTCTTGCTGCACAGAACGTTTTTTTAAAAGTCTCCTTCTGTAATATTTATCATCAAAAGAACTTTAAATTTTGATGAGTGTTTTATATATTATAACATTTTTTTTAATAGAGCAACAAGCAAAATACAGGACTGCAACAGTCTGCCATTTAAACCCCCACTTTCTCTCTGGAAGGAGTCACATGATCACAAAATAAATATTTGTTCATTATAATTGAGGACAAAGTGAAGCAAAAAATATGTGTTACAGTACGATCGCTGAAAAATACAATTTTATAAACTACAAAAGGGACTCAGAGAAAAGTAAATCAGGGATGATGATTTAAAGCAGCACGGTGAGAAACTGCAGAAAAGACTGGAAAAAAATGGATTTCAAATTCGAGCTTCGACGGAAAGGAGAAACAAACACATGAGATGGAAAAAAAAATGAAAAAGAAGACACACTTAAAGTTGTCCCCGAGCATTTCTTTCCACTCACTCCCCCTTTGATTTGACAGGAGGATGTCACTTTTCACACACACACACACACACACACACACACACACACACACACGGGTCTTTCCTTTCAATCAGTTTCCTTACAGTAGATAAGAGGCAAAGCTTCCTATCTTTCAACTAGAGACACTGTGTGCTGTCTTTGGCCTCTGGCTGTCCCATTCTGGCCCACTTCACACTTGACTGTATCAATAACAAAGTAAATGAGAGAGATCAAGCGCTCCTCTGATATCATCATGATTACTATGTGCACAGAACAGTAAAGAGGGGTGTTAGATGCTTTTAGATCTGGCTCGCTGTGGGCTGTGAAGGGGCAGGCCGAGGCATGCTGGGAGACCTTCCTGTGTTAGTGGTGCAGATCAGAGGAGTCGGAGGAGAAAGGGAAACCTGTGTTTTCACTGATTGATATTGTGATCTAACGAGCGAGGGATCCGTCGGTTGTAATTTTAGACGTTCAAAGATCCTCTGGAGAGGATGTGTTCAGAAAGGGCAAAACAAACTACATGTAAGGCAGCTCTGTCTTTAAGTGAAAGTGAGGGGGGAGAGGAGCGACAGCAGCAGCATCCTGTCCATCAAATGTGAAGGAATAAACTACGATCTGGAACAGTTTAAAGACGCCGCCTGTTACTGTGAAAGAATCAACTGTGTCCCACATGAATGGTTTTATGAGTTATTGTGAAGGTGAAATGTTGATCTTTTTTTTATTAGAGGTACATTATATCGTTTTTACGTCAGTCAGTTCTCCCTCAAAGATCCTCACACCTGTCAGCTCGGTCAGTGGTCGAGTGCTTTAAAATATGACAAAGTAGTTTTCCCTTCACATCATTTGTGATGCCGTATTTTATCTTATTTTTATGTACCAATGAAGTCAGTTGATGTAAGGTGAGGAGTGTTGAAGTTGCATAGTTGTGCATTCTTTCATAACATACATGAGGAGAATCCCTGCACGTAAGGACAATGACATGGGATAAAGATCGTCGTACTTTGGAGCCTAGGCAGGCTAAGATTTAGAAACATATTTCCTACAGTCAATTGTTACACTACTGTATCTATGCAAACCAGAGGTGTTATTTTAGTGTCATTTAATCTGAGTCAATGTTAACTGCGGCCTCAGCGTGTGACTGCATCTCTTTAATAAACGATGTCGGTAAGTTTAGGATTGATTCATCCTAGATTTCTTGTAACAGACGACAGCATGTGATGACAGGACGAGCTGTGTTCTTGTATCTCTGCTGTCATTGTTGAAGGTCCAACATCAGTTCAATAATGGATTTCAGCTGCACTCGGAACATTTTCAAACAGCTGCAGCAGTCATTTTAGCTGTGTGCGAGGACAAAGAGCTCTCCGAGAAACTACTGAACAATCCTTCTTTCTGAAACAGATACGGCCATCGGTCACTCTATTATGTTTCCGCTTCACAATAAGTTACTGTGTCCTCTGTTGGTCATATGCCTGCTTCAAAAAGAGTGTGTCACATTTTTTTAAACCAAGAGAAGTTTATTAAAAGAAGTCTCTCACAGCCATCTAAGATAAAGCTCCTCTAGAAATATAAACTGGGATTCAAAACAACAAAGAGTGTTTGTCTTGAAGCTTGTAAAATCACAGATTCAGAGACATAAGACACACATTAGGTTTCAGGACGTTCGCCTACCGTCTTGTTCTGTCTTGGTCAGCTCCACCAGTTTCTTCTGTTTCAGTGTGTCCACAACATCTGCCAGGCTTCCTTTGCGGCGCTCCGGCGTCCCGAAGGTGAGGCCGATCATTTGCTCCCTGGAACACTCCTCTGGCTTTGGTGGAGAGGTAGAGTTAGTCCGGTAGGAGTAGACAGAGCAGCCTTTACTGCTGTCAGTGTCCTGAAAAGAGGCAGAAAACAAAGGTGAGAAAGTGTTGAGAATATCAGCTGCTGGTTTGATTGGTAGCCGGTGTGTAGCCTTTGTAACAACCCAGAAGTGCCAGAAGCTGCAGTTCCCCGAGTGGCCACTTGAGGTGAATGCTGAAAAAGAGTCACTCTCCATTAAGCCCTATATTAAGAAGCTCGACTTTACAGCAGAATCAAACATGTTTATAACCTGAAACACAGCTGCTTTGAGTTATAGTTGGATTCTGTTTGCTGTCTGCTATAAGTTCAACCTCAGCCTAAAGCATCAAAATGGCCCAAAAACAAATATTTTCAAAAGTTTTCAAAAGTTTAAACACATACCATTACGAACCAATCAACCAAAAAACCTTCTGTTATCACCAGCGTACCACCGGCTCCATGTTTAGAGTAACTTTGTTAAGTGCTGATTTAGTAGGAGGGTTAACTTGATTAATAAGGAATGCAAAGTGGATAACAGATGTCCAGGCCAGAAAATGTGAAGTTACTTAGCACACACATGTTTTTTTCCTCTCTTTACTATGACACATTTCAGATCAGTTCACACAGCTCGAGACTTCTGACTTGTTTATGACTCATGATAGAAATATTTTTTCATGTGGTGCTACATGTCCAGAGTGTCTCTGTCCCCCATGCTGTTTGCTCTGCAGGGTTATGAGTCGAGCGAGAGGCACAAGGATCTATCTTTACTGAGAAGATAAGCCCTTCAAGACGACCACATTGTCCCCACACAACAGACACTCCAGCACAGGTGTTCTAACACCGCGGCTATTTCTGGACGCTTTCTCCTCCCCTTACAGAGTGGGGGGATCTCCGAGAACTTTAGAAGGCTTATGTTTCAAAGACAAGGGGCTTTGGCTAACAGCGGGATCTTAAGACGCCCTTGAAATGGCTCCAGGAGGCCCTGTTGTGCACTTTGTCTCTAAGCGGAAGATGCCTCCGTAATGAGGATTAGGAGATAGTGTGTCACTTGTGGATGGTTGAGGTGTTTTTTTTTCGGCTTCATATAATGCCGCTCAGGAGTTAAACAAGCAGTTTGGAGGCAGGAAGGCCTGATGGTGAGATCGTATTATGCACCAAAAGGTCACGTATTCATCATTCAGGAGACCAATATGAGTCCATGACTGCCCCTGAGACGGAGCAAGTCGTCCTTGAGTAAGGCACCCACACTGATCAGGTCACTTGGAAGTCACCCTGGATGAGAAGGCAATGTACTTTAACGTTTAACAAAATAATGAACTAAGCCTTTCAAAAGTGTGGGTCCTTTTAAAACAATCTACTCTGTACAAAAACAATTATTTCTTCATTAGTGGAACTGAAGTAAAGCAAGACAAATTAAGATGAATATCTGAAAACCGACTGAACAATGAACTCTAGACTTTTACCAAAACTATGCATTTAGGATTGTCTCTAAATGCCCTGAAGCTGGTGACAAGATGAAAAGTAGAGGGGTGTGGTTTCACCTTATCAGTCCTCGGCTTGTCTATCTTTGGTAACATTTATTGTGGTATTCTTTGTGGTATCTTCATCGCCCTGTGGCCAACCGTCTGCAGCTAACTATTAATACTTTTTCAAGAAGTGGTTAAAAAAGTAGCACAGCATTCTGTCTTTATCCATTCAGAAAATACTGTAAGAAATCTTCTTTTAATAGGTCACTATGAGTCTCCTATGTGGTGGTCACGCTCAGGCATCGACTGTAAATAAACATGAACTAAGTCTCAGTGACGTCACTCATTGGTTACTGAAGGAGACTCTTGTAGCCCGTCGATGGTGGTTGCCATATTGGAAATCCTATGTCAAACTATTAGGTCAGCCTATCAACAGGCAAAGAGCTGGAGCTTAGGCCTCTTTAAAAACAGCTACATCGAGCCCCCCGTCGATCAGGTGAGCAACGTGTATCATTATGAATTATCCTTTATAGGTTCAAAAGTGTGTGCCGATAAAGAAATGAACTATTAAGACCAAGCTCGTTTTGAACCTGGCTTTAAACATGTTAATTTCTGCTGAATAAAACAGGAATTTTTGAACGGGTGTGTATGTGACTTCTGCAGTCAGCCTCGTGTGGACACTCGAGGAACTGCAGGTGTTTTGCACATGCGCACTGGCTTCATCTTTCTTTGTTTCACTGGCACTAAGTGAAACATAATGTTCAAATGTTGTTATTAAAATGTTCATTAGCTTCAAAGTTCTTGTTGTGGACTCAGAGTGACTTACAACTTAAATCAGTGTATGAAACCAAATAAAAACAATAAAACAACTGTATAATCACACAATCCTGAAAATAAAAATTCAAGAAGGAAGGAAAAAGTTAGATTTAGGATTATAGAGATGAATGAATAGGACTTTTGATGGGAAATGTCAAATGTGTTTGGCCACAACATTGATACCTAAGGAAACTTCACTCTCAGAACTTTTCCCTTTCCTCAGAGGGCAAAGTCAAACACGCCTCTTCCATTAGGGACCAACAGAACCTGAAGCCAAGTAACTAACACCTCAACACACACACACACACACACACATGAAAACAGGCTGCAGAGATGAGAAGAACCAGGGGCGACATGTCTCTAGAGGAGGACTCTCACTGGGCTGCCTACAGCACTGCCCGCGGCATACACACCAGAGGAGTGTGTGTGTGTGTGTGTGCGCGCGCGCACATGTGTACACTCAATTGTGTACAATCATCATTATGCATGAGAATTTGCACACCCTGTGTACTCCAGAATGTATTTCATGAGTGTTTTATGAGTGCTGTGCCCTGAGTGTGTACACTGTGTACACACATTTGTTTCATAGATTTGACTTATAGCTACATATCTTAAGATAAGATATGGTCAGAGCGTAATTCACGTCTCACCATCGCAGCAGCAGGCACCACATTCTCCCACTCAGCATCTGTCAGCTTCTCTCTGACCGGCTGCAGCTCGTCCAGGTGGGGTTGGTCATGTGCAGAGGGAGATGGGGTCTCCTTCAGCCCATCTCGCTTGTCGCTGGCCCAGGCCCCAATATCCTGACCCATCGCTTCCTCTTCCTCAGACCGTGGGTGGAAGGGAGGCGTAGCTCGCATGGAAGACATCATTCTGTGTAGGAAGAGAGGGCGGGGACTTTTAGCTTTTGGCCACAGTTTGGCAGTCGGGAAATGTGAGGACAGGGGAGGAGAAAATGATCTAAATAAAAGGTAAAGTAGCATTTCTCATTAGAGCAGAGGAGAGGAGAGGAGAGGAGAGGAGAAGAGAGGAGAGGAGAGGAGAGGAGAGGAGAGGAGAAGAGAAGAAAAGAGAAGAGAGGAGAGGAGAGGCGGAGAAACAGAGAAACTTTGAGGTTTTTCCCATTTGGAATATGATGCCCACAACTTGTCATAAATCATGTTTATCACTCTGTTGCATCACTTTTTCTTTGAACAACACTTTGTTACCCCTTTGGGAACTGAGTTTATTAAAATGCAACCCTTCCGGGAATTTTCAAATAAGTTGCATGTGTTTTAAAAAGTGAGTTGATGCCACTTTTTTTTAGATAATAAACAGGTGAGCTATTCTATCATTTTTTATAGCTTTAAATGTTTTCAATTCTAAAGTATAAAAATTAAATATAAGTATTTCTGCCACTCACTATAACAGCCTGTTGCTCTACTTTGGGTGTGTTAAGGGATTTAAAAAAACCTTGTCCATCACTGACTGTGCACTGAAACCACAAAAGAAGCCGCCTCTGGTTTCAGAACCTGAATAGTTCAATCAGAACCACAAGCCTTATTTAAAATGAACACACATGAATGCTGAAGATACAGCTCACTGACCCACCAGCAGTTCACGATACATATCACAGTCCTGGTATTTATCACACACACACACACACACACACACACACACACACACACACACACACACACACACACACACACACACACACACACACACACACACACACACACACACACACACACACACACACACACACACACACACACGATCATTAAGCACATACAGCCTCTGGGAAAATCTATTAATCTATTAAGCAGCATCAAGGTCTCTCATCACCTCCCAGCTGTTAAAAAATAAAGCAGAAGCTGTGCTGCTGAGGTTCAGTGGAAGAATCTCTTTTTTTTTCCTTTCTAATGTAAGCCTCGGGCTGCGGGAGTCATTAGGCTAATTAATCATTTACTGTAATTACTTCCCTTTGTTGCACTATCACTACGCGGACTTTCATTGACAGCGTTTGTTTCCTTAACCCTTCCCCTCCTATTGCCTAATCTCTGCCCTAAATTATCGTTTTACATCAAAACACAAACGCACTTTAAAGGGTTTTCTTCTTCTCTCTGTCTTTATACGGCTAATTGGTGTCTGAAACACACATTTAAACAATTACACAGAGGCAAACGCTCACACATGCACAACATTTCTATGGTGATAACTAACAATGCAAACTCCAAGGTTCCTTAAAAACAGCCCCACACATTCACACCCCAGTCACACATGTTCACACGCAAGTTAAACAGATTGCTACTTCTGTCTAAGCGCTCGGTAAATCACAGCTGGCTGTCCATCTTTGAAATATGCAGCCTCGTGGGTGCCCTTAAACATAAATCTGACCCTCAGTCGAATGTCTGCAGAGGAAGAGCGAGGCCACAGAGTCCATATGTGGGGAGGAAGAAAAAGGTCAGAATATGTAATTTACAGAGGGAGTTGATTAAGAGTAAGATCACAGAGTGTCTCTTTGAGATTAAGTGCGGAAAAGATGAAAAAAAATGAAAAAAAGAGTATAAATGCTTTGAGGACTATAGCTATTGGAGGAACATTTTGTACATTTGCAGGCTCAGGATATGAGAGTTGTAATATTGCATGTGAAAGAGCTCATTTCCATGTAGGTCTGAATGCTGTAAAGCGACTCTGAGGGTCATGATGTTCTGTGCATACCGTCTTTTACTATCAGTGTCAGAATGCAGCTTCCAGTCGCTCTGTTATGCAGGTTAAATCAGAGGAGGGCTGGCTAGTGTCATGGCATGAAAACTGACACGCACTCCACTCTGACCTGAGGATATTAATACATTCATAACCATTGTAACTGTAATCACTTTGCAATGCTTGTATGATTCACCCTTTTCTGTCATTCATGCTCCTTTGACTCTGCTTCCCTTTCATGTGATCTTTACAGGGACACTGGATGACTGTGCTTGTGACCTCTGCAAGCTCCTCTTATTGAGAATAAGTGAAAACATTTTTTAATTAAACTGGACATCCTTAAAGCCGAATATCATAAGATGTCAGGGATCAGCAGCGATTATCAACTTTCTCTGTTTTTCTTCCGGCATTTAAAAACATCTTGAGGCACCATTGCTGTTTATTTTAGCATCTTTAAGCAACTTCCCTGTTAATTTAATCACCGTTTAAACTCTGTACTATTAATTTTTTAAATATTTTAGCAGCTTTAAAAATAATTTTAACATATTTAAGGAACCTTACTGTTCATTTTCATGTCTTTTAGAAACTTTTTTTTGACACTTTTCTGTTTATTTTCACATCTTACAACAACACAACTGTTCACTTTAGCATTTTAGGCGACTTTTGAATCCATTTGACCATCTTTTGACAATTTAACTGTTAATTTAAGCCTTTTTTAAAGATCTTTTCAAAAACCGGACTGCCCGCTTTCAGGACTGTATCCTCTGTGCATGAGGCGCATCAACTAACCACTAGGCCATCCCTGCCCCAATTTTAGCAATTTTTTAACAACTTTATTTTTTATCTGAGCTCCTTTCAGTGACATCTTTGGCAAACCAAGACCACAACACCAAGAAATCTTCCTCTCATGGAAATGATTACAGAGAATAGTTGGAGCTTATATCAAAGAAGAGTCTAAGTTTGATTGCAGTGATTTAAACATGCTAAGTGTAGCATGATTTGTCTGATAGGAAGGCCTGACAGCTGAAGGTTTAAATTTCCCCAGACCTTTATTCTTTTACCAACAGTATGAGTAAAAGAGATAAAAAGACCCCAGACAACTAACAAACAGCAAATAACTAATCCATAATTAACTCCTGCAATCCACACTAGAGCGATGAGGGAGGGATAATGAGGGAGGGGGCAGAGGAGAGGCTATATTTAGTTGACAATATTGCTGGTGCTGTGTTTATGGGGGAGCTTCAGACGTAGTTTCTTGGAACTGGTGTCTCATATGGCCAGGAATGCCCAGCCTCATAACTCGCTGCCACTGATATGGTGGCATCATGCAACAGTACGGGGAGGGGGGGTTTGTTGGTAAGGATGCCACGAGGCCTTTTGTAATTGGTTGAAATGGTTTGGGATGAGCGTTGAGGATTTGTTTTCAATCGTTGGTTGTGAGAAGTGGGCACTACCATCCGGAGGTCACTCAAGCTTTCAAACTTGGAGTTTCTTTTAGATCTGGAGGTGTCCATGTTTGGATGATGGTTCTGATTTGCAATGCTTCATCTCTCTTTGGACAGGTCACTGTGGCATCAACTCTTATATCACAGATATATACATCCAATAACATAACCAGCTTATTGTCAATGTTTTCAATACAATTATTGGAGAATATCTGGAACTAACGATTGAGACGTTAAACGTATTAAGGAAATGTTCTCAAAGGTGTTGAATCAAGTTTAAAGTGATTTTTCTCCTCATAGACTTCTAGACAATCAGAATGGAATGAGGCTGCTATCAGCTCCATGAATTGAGCATAAATAGCCCCTGCTATCTGCTCCGTCTAAAGGGTCAATTCACAAAGCATGTTGTGCTAATGACATTCAAGAGCAAACATGCTCTGCTCGGTGCAGTTTGCTCTTGCATTGCGTCAGATTGTGGAGTTTAACTCGGCTGTGTGAAGCTGCGCACTGAAGTTGAGTGAGCTCAGTTTTGTCCATGTACCGATGATAAGCTAAAAAATGTTTTTAATAGTTTCAGACATTATTCACAGTTAATTTATTTTGATATCATCCAGAGATGGAGTTGATTTCCTGATCACTGGAAAGTTTGTGCAACAAATCCCTTAAAATACTGTGACGCAGTTACCACCAACGCTCAGCAGAAAGTAATATGTTAACTATGCTATTTGTGCCTTCAACTGTAAATTAGACATTTTTTTATAGCTATGAGGCTCATTTAGATGCATAGAAAGGGGTAATTTTGCCCCAAAAGAATGCTTAATGGGACTAAATACACACAAACCGCACAGACGCATAGAGACGCAATTTAATCTGCTGCTCAGTTTGGGGAGGATTTTACCCTTTTACATTCGCTCTCTGAACTAGGCAGTGTCATTTCGTCTCAGTTGCATAGGTTTAGCAGGTGGAAAAGCTGTGCAATCCTTTCGTAAATCAGGCCCTCATACCTTTTTTAAACGACCAGTGAAGTTGACCCCTGCTGGCCAAAGAAAAGAATGCAAGTGAAAGACATTTTTGCATCGTGTTTCACTTTTAGAAACCAAGATGCTATCTCAACTTCCTCTATACAGTTTCAAATGAGCAAGAACCTATTTATGCTTAAACCTGTCCATATAATGAACTCACCAGTTGTTCATGTGTTGTTGTGATCTACATAAGGTGTGTTGTTACGGGAGTACAGTTCACTACTTTTAGAGGTTAAATTAAAATTAAAGAAAGATTGTTCCTGCCATGTCGACGATTGGGGAACTTAATGACTTTTAATGTTTCTACTTTTATGAAACAAAGTCAGAAATGAAAAGCCAAACATCAGGTTTAACAATAATGGCTCATAATGGAGGAGGAACTTCCTTCCAGCTGCTACTGTCATGACATGAAGAAAAACAGAGATACAGCGCTGTTCTTTGGGATGTCAGCCATCCCTACAACTAGACGTCACTACTTTTGCAGAAAAACATTATCACTGCATGTTTTTTGCTTTTCAGACACAGAGTTTAAACAGACTTCTATGAATCTAAGAAAAGGGAACACTACACCAAAAAGATGCACCCTACAAGAACATGAGAATGTTTCTTGATTTGTAAAAGGTTCCATTATGTCAAATGTGTGTTTTTTATTAACTAACCAAAGCACTGTTGTCTGGTAATATCAGGTTCTTCTCTGAGACTAAAGTAACCAAGCAGTAACAAAGGAGCATCCCTCTCCCATCATAATAATAATTTTGACAACATGGAGTCCCTCTCAGGAAACACCGAAAGCTGAAAAGCAAATTCCTTCTTTCACACAGTGCTTTGAGGCTCTCCGAGGGAGTTTTTATATTGTAGAAAAAGAAAAAGACATGTAGAAAAACATCGAGCCTTTCCCCTGAATGAAGTTCCCCTGTCCCCAGACATTTCTTGGAAAATGACACTAGTGAGATTCACTGCTCGTCTAAACTAAACAAAGCATGCACTGTTAAGTGGAGACTTTCAATTTTTCATGCTTTTATAGTTTTTATGAGCATGAAGTCAGGTTGGGAAGATCATCCCACAAGCAGGTTTACATATCAGCTGAATAAGACCAGTACATGCTGTAACCTCATGTCAATAATAATCACAATGAATGCTCAGCAATGTTACTTACTGTTCTTTTTGAGCATTTTGGTTAAAGTTCCCTTCCTTCCTTTGTTGCCTATGGAGTTTCTTACAGCCTTTTAGGTCAGAGACACATTTAACAAACAGACTATTTCTGCTGGACAGCTAGCTAAGTCCTCTTCTTAATCGTGGACAGTAACTTAGAATCCCTTTGTGAGAGGAAGAAAAACAAAAAACCGGGGTCGGAATTTGGCAGGAAAGCGTTGTTCAGATCTGGCCTGGAACCTGGCGACTTGGCAGAAACAATCAGGCATTGTGGAGCGTGGACGGAGAGGGACCTGTGACAGATGAGAGCGGGAGAGAGAGGGCCCCCTCTTAGAAAAACAGTACACAAAGCGCCATTCACAACCCAGGTCCCTTCTGCCACTTGTGGAGCGAGAGAAGGGATCTGACAAAGGCCTTCGACTCGACCAATTGGGTGTAAAATCTCCAGCCGTCCCAGCTGGACAGAGCTGAGGAAGTGGGAAATACCAATGAGAAAGAGAGACAGAGAATGAGAGGAGAGAAAAAACACAAGTGGAGAAAGAAGATGGAGGACTTTCCTTGGAATTGTTTGTCTGTCGGGGTGTCACCGAACAACAACAAAACAGTGAAAGAGGGGCATGGGGAATGTAAGTTCAAACAGATACAGCACTATTGGTGGTATCCATCAATAACAACTGCTATAATTATAAGAAGAAGAAGAAATAAGAAACTCAAAGACACTGTGAAACATAAACATAAAAAGATCAAAACTAGATAGAAGGAACAAACATAGAACATAGACAACAACACATGAACCGCAGCGTCAAGAGGGAGGGGGCAGCTATGGAGAAGGCTCTGTCCCCCAAGGTACGGCTCTTAGTTCTGTGTGGTGGAGACCAGAAGTTTGCGTTGGAAGAATGGAGGCTATGAGAAGGAGAGTGACGGTGGAGGAGGTCAGAGAGAAGGGAGCCTGTAGGTTGAGGGCTTTGTGAGTGAGGAGAAGGATTTTGAGTCGAATACAGTAAGGTACAGGGAGCTAATGGAGATTTTGCAGAAAAGGGGTGATGTGTTCATGGGAGAGGGTGCGGGTGAGCAGAGTTCTGGATGTTTTGAAGTTTGTTGAGTACTTTAAAGCCCTAAAGGATGCTGATGCAGTAAACGAGTCTGGGTGTGATAAATGCATTATGTACCCATAGAGCAAGGAACTGAAAGTAATACTCATCTTTGGAAACAACTTTTTCTTGTAATGTCATTTCCATCTGCACACCAAAACCCAGCCGAGTCTGCATCATCCTCGATAAATGCTATCAAATATAATGTAATATATCTAATATAATATAATAAAAAATGTTTTACTTGTGATTAATTGCTGAATTCCAATAGTCAATCGCAATTGATCGCATTTGAATCATGTGTTTAAAAATTCCATAATTTTTCATTACAAAACAGCTTGTATGCTCTTGTTTTGTATTTTGAACTGTCTAAAGCTAAGGTACTGTACTTCCTGTTAGGATTTTTTTTTTTTTTAAATAAGGAACCTTCAGTTGATGGAAGGTGTAACCATTAACTTAACCACGGAAAAAGGACCTCGCTACAGATTGAAAAGAGACTAAAAATCACTAAAGGTAACGCTAAAAAAGTGAAATGTTTGTTGCAACTTAACAGAGTCTATCTTTAGACCCCGACCAAACAAATGCTTGCTTTGTTCAAAGCTAATTGCTATAGGGGAGTTGTTTTGAAGCCATCATGAAAGTTTGTAGTTGTATCGGGCAACTCCCAGGTGTGAATGTGTAGCAGGGCGTTTCCAAAAAAAGAGCATGTGTGCTCAAGTTTGTTTCCCAGAATAAATAAACCAAAAAGAAAAAAGAAATCTTTTAAGAGAATTGGCTGTATGAGAACTGCTCCTCCAGCTCCTAAATCTTAGGTCTGTCTGGACTCTCATTAGATCATCGCAGAGCACTGCAAACAGAGGGCACTGTCAGAGGTCAGACATGAGGAATGTGAGCACACACACGCTGCCCTGTTTTCTGCAGAGATTCCCTCGTCCCCGGGTCTTTTGCCCAAAATAGAACCATTAAATAGCAACGCCAGTTAGCCCCAAACCAGCCCGTTCCGTCACTGCCTTCATAGCAAGAAAAGCAGTTTTGTTTTCTGAAATTCCAACCCATTAACATGGATTTCACTGTAAGAGGCAGCTCTGTTGCTCTGAAGGGAGTGAGCCAACAACAAGTAGCTGCTCTATTTCAAAGCTGTTCGTACTTATTGCATGCGAATGCAGGTTTTTCTGACCTTTTCTTGACTTAAGTGAAACAATGAAGGGAGGTGAGCACAAGGCGGATGCTGTGTGAGATGGTCGGGTCAGAACCAAGTGTTCATCAATCAGCTGTCATGACCAAATCCTTCCAGGATTCCCAGGTAAACAGCAGTCATTGTATGACCATCAGTACGTTACACTGGAGAGCTCTATTGTATTTACCTCTTTGGAAAGTATTTACATCCACAAGGAACGCAGAGGGGATGAGCGGAGGCAGCACTCAGTTTTCCTCTTTGTCCTGCCTGAGTTAGCACTTGTTGATATGTGTGATTTAATCAAAAACAGATGAAAAATATTTATTGCATCAGTTATTTAAAAAAAGGATAATACAAGTTTTAGCATTCTTAAGAAAAGCTATTCAAGTTTGCCAAAATATTTGCAAACTTTGACATCCAGTTTGTCAGTCAACAACATGTTTCAATACCATAAATGACTGTCTTTCTGTTCTGAATTTATAATGCTATGTCCATCATCAACACCAGCAGCAGTTTGATTTGACCGAACAAATGGAGACTATTTGCTTTATATGAGCTTTAAAAGTCAGTGGCTACTTTGAGATAATATCAAGGTAGCCATCGTTTTTTTGTCAGCAAAAGATGTAGTCAATGAAACAAATTATTATACGACATAGGGTACCAGACTTTTTTTCAATCAGATGTTTGGCAAAAAATGAAATGTGTTGCTCAGATTAATAAATGAGGATCTAAATGTATTGTTCATTGGCAAATTAGAACATTTTAAAAGTTGAATAGTCTTAAAATTGAACAATACTGTTTAAGTTCAAACATGAATCAAATACGTCCAAGCATGGGTTTTAAGGTTGTTAACAGCACAAAACAATCATTTATTGAATTCCCCATTAATGCAGGTAGTTAAGTTGCGAGAAACGGGTCGGTATAATTGTTGCCAGTTTAAGGATTTTGTCTTTCATTAGAAGAACACCTAGAGCAAACACATGTTTCATGTCTCTGTTAGTCCTGCTGATGGAAACTCTCAATCAATCCAAAGACAGAATGCTGAAAAAATGATGAATGCATGGCTTGTACAGTGGACATAAACAACACATCACTATGCAGGGTCTCTGTGTTCATGGACTTGGACCTAAACCACAGACCCCTAGAAAATCCAGAAGTGGCCTTATTGACCAACACCCTCCCTTGTGCTTGTTATTTTTTCTGGCATGCGAACACACCCCGTGCTAACACAAATACAGTACACATATACATTTATCTGCTTCATGGCAACGATACAGAGTAAACCATTAAAGAAACCATTGAAGACCAAAGTCAACACTCTGGGGCTCAAAAGGACTGTTTGTCTGCTACCTCTCACCCAAGCTAGTTAGAAAACCTGGTCAGTGTGAATATTTTGTGTCTTAATCCTTAATAGACCAAATTGTCCACAAAGCTTTGCCATCATATAAACAGATAAATGATGACCATAAAAGTTCTGATTTAATACAGAGTGTAAAAGAAACAAACAAAAAAGTGAAAGAAGTTATACGTGTTTTGGCAGTAATGGAAAAATAAAATCATTTATTAAAAGCAGGGCAGTCCTGGACATTTCTGAAAGAGAGCACTATCCAAATTGCACAAATCAGTATCAACATTTTGGTACTAATGTGTTTCCAAGCTACTTAAAGGCCACTGCCAAATCTTAGAGAGGTATTTTCATAAGGGTCTGCACAACAGCTGAATTAGACATTTTACCTTTGAGCTCTTAGAAAATAGAAAATGTATAGGTAGTTTTATATAAAATAAGTCAGACTATACCAAGCCTTCCCAACCAGATTTTTCTTATCTTAAAGCCCAAAGACAATAGAAGCGGACCAAGACCAGAACCCTGAGGAACCCCAAAAGTTAATCTGCAAGTACAGTACATCTAGTTAAACCAATTGTGAGGATTTCCAAGTAGAAAACCACTATGACCACTATGGTAGTTACTGTATATTAAGATGGATTCTATCAAGCCTTGTCAACCTGCTATGTCTTTGCTATGTCAAAAGTTCCTCCCAGGATCTCTAAAGCCACACCTTATCAAGAGAGGGGTTTTCTTTCATGGGGGTCTGAACAACAGCTGATTAGATATGTTACCCTATGGTCCCTTAAAAATACGACATTTAAAGGTACTTTTAGGGGTGCATTTTATAGGGGAGTCATCTAGAGCAAAGCAGGAAGCTTTAATTGACCTTTTATTGAGAAAAACATTTTCCATGAGTCAATGTTTGTGTGTCCTCTTTCTCACTCACTCAGCCAACCTTTCCTCTATCGTCTCTCTTTCTCCTAACCTCATTTCACCTGTGATCTATATCAGCTTAAAGCGCATACAGCCTACCACTTGATAAACACCTTCCAGGAGGTAATACGCTTTTTATCAGCAGGAGCTAATGCAGCAGCACACCACCACATGTCCTCTCACTTCAAGTCATTATCCTTATTATCCTAATTGTTACTTCTGACCTCTCTGGGGACAACATAATTCCACTGTGATGCACAAAGAAGCTTGTTACACAAGTCTTAAGCCTGTTGTGCTCAAACGTCTTTGCATAGGTAACAGAAACTGCAAACAAGGAGGAATCCTATCATCTTAAGAATAAAGATGAACCATATGTGCCCTTTTGACATGGAAGAAGACACTGTTTAAATCTAGCTTATATATATAAAAGATTACACACACTATCTTTTCAAATAGATTATGCAACTGGATATTTGTATAAAGTCCCCCAAAAGAATCCCCAAATGTTTACTGTGCCTTTGTGTCACATAATTTAGGCAGATTTAGCAATCAAAGAGGGTAAATTTCCAAAGGGTTAAGTTACAAAGTATCATCGGTGGTTAAGTCTATTTCAGGGTGACATCAACAACATCATGATAGAAGAGGCCTCTTGTGATACGACAGCTGCCCTCACACATTTTTCAGACTGATTGCATTAGCCCTGAGGCTAGGAACTGACAAAAAGTGAGCTTCAATAAGTCATAACAAGACTCATGGGCCCCTACCACATTCAAGAACAATTGTCAGACAACCATGTTTACTTTTTTTTTTCAGCTGTTGTTAATTTACTGCATTTGTCCTTCCTCTTAACACATTTATAATTCAGAAAATGTTGAGCTGAGAGGAGACGATGGCACAGTGGGATCAAATCCTATAAAGAGGGGGAGGGGGGGGATTGAGGAGAACAATTATGTTACATGATAATTAGTTTCAGTTGTTGATTTGGCGACACAGGCAATAAAATGAAAAGACATCATAGACAGTGCACATGTTCTCCATTACAATTTCAAATTCTGCAATCTTAACAACAACTTCTTGGTGGCACTTTTTGCAGAGACACTGACAAGAGGTACTGAGAGAGCATCGACTGTAAAACTCTCAAAGGACAAGAATACAATCAACAAATGCACACCTTTACACCTCTTAGTGTTGTTTTAGAAACTTTTTTAAAACTGTGATGTAAACAAACAAACTGGAAGCAAACAAGGAGCTCTCGAGTGTAACATCATCTGCAGGGGCATCCAAACAGGTGGCTTTTAGAGCGCCCAGGAGGCGCGAAAGCCTGCTAATCCCAGATTAAGACTGACAAGTCGTTTCACTGGATGGCCCCATTGTAATCCCAGTTGCCTCTCTATACCCTGACAATGAGCTTTGTTCCGTATCTGAGTAAGAGCTTGGAGGATTTCCTCAGCTTTGTTAGCATGAAATGGCTGCATTATTCAGAGGCATGCTACTTTCAGTCAGTTAAAAAACAACATATTTGTATTCAATTATTGACCCTCTTGAATGTGTAATGTGTACAGATGGTTTGAACAAGTCTGAGCGCAGAAAGCAAGATTTTGTTTCTGCTCATTTTGTGCGTTTGTGATGAAACAATACGTGAACACATAAATAATGCGGGATGTGTAGGAATCTAATCACATTTTGTAACACATTGAGCATTCATGTAACACTCTTATCGGAGGGCTAAACTCCAATAAGCTTAAATTCTATAAGTTCAACCAGAAGTATAAAATAGGATTTACGTGAATGTACATACTTAAATGTGGTTGGTTTAATATTAGTCACAGATTTTATGTTCATTAAAGATTTATTTAGAGGGTTTTTGAACTTTTCACTCCCTTTACAAGGAGGTCTTCCATTTGAGGATTTGGGTTCATTCATTTAAAGCTACAGTAACATTATTTCTTTAACATTTAGTTAAATAACACATTTGGATCTTGGCATGTCACCAACAATATGAATCCATGTGATTCTGTCACTGACTCACTCGTGTTACATCACGTTAGGACGCACAGATACCGCCACTTAATAATCTTTGAATTCTAATCCAATCGGATTTGCTTGATTTCAAGTAGATTTGGGGTTTCTAAAGTTTTGTTTCTCAGACCTTAACTATGTTTCAATTGTTTTTTGTGTTACAAAGAAATTCAACCCCAGGCAAGAAATTGCCACCATTCAAAAATAGGTGTAAAAAAAAATAGAAAACTACTGTCTACAATCCCATAAAAGCCATCAGGCTCGTTAGCTCTGGCAGGTAAGAATTAAACTGTATCAAATGTTGAATTAGAACAATAAGTTTCACATCCTTTTGTCAACTCTGGACGAGGTTCAGGACGTTCATCATGAATATAAATCACACAGTATGTTTAATAATGTGTCCTTTAAAGCTCCTGTAAACGGAGTGAGGATGCTTCAAGCTCCATAATTTCAAATCATCCAAACAGTAATAAACAAAATATATATATTTTTTTTTTTATGTTTTTGTGAAGGAAAAAACTCTGTAAACCAGGATGGAAAACCCCTCCAAAAACAACCGATCCCTTGTTTAAGTGACCCACTTAGAGCAGATTCATTAAGATTTTATAATTAAAAATGGCAAAAAATTATTCAGGACGTTTCTGCCTTTAAAGAAATATTCCAGTATTTTTTCACTGCAACAGCTAATTGAAGCAGTTTAGCAAAATGTGCTGTTTTGGGATTTTTTTGCTATTTTTGTATTTGCACTTTTCCATGAAGTTTTATTGTAAAAGTCATTGAAATAGTTTACACTGAAATGTTTCTCTCTGGTCTGATTTGATCTGCAGATTATTTGGCCGCAATTACATGTATTTTATATCACAAGGTTCTGAATCCAACCTGTGACTCCTTGGCAACATGTCATTCCCCACTGTCTATCCTGTTTCTCTAATAAAGGCATAAAAAACCCAAAAATAAAAATTTAGTGTGCTGATGTATTATAACCCATTCTGTTGCATTATCATTTCCTGTCCTTACATTACAGACCCTTTCCTAGGATTGAAATTAAATGCAAATAAATTATTCCGGGTTAGGCTGACTGTCACTGACTTTCTTGTAGTTAAAGACTTGAGGTGATTTAAGCGGTAAAGGAGGTATTGGGGCTAAGTGATGTAGGTTTTGCTGAAGCGGCATCAGTAAAACTTATCCTCCCTGCAGGAGCGGTTGTCTTGTTTGGGAGCTGGAGGCATGTCAGTGTCCCCCGGCATGTCGAGCCGTCACAATCCACACTAATCCTTTCCACGGTGTGTCCCCTGCTCGGGCCGCAGCCACTCGTTACAAAGTATATGCGACTGTGTGGAGCTGTGTTTGTGTGTGTTATGGGAAACAGGCTGGCTGATTAGAAACAGTTATGTGTGAGGGGATAAGGTATATCTGATACTGCAGACGAGTGGCCTATATTCAATAAACACTGGCTGAAATGTTGAAGAGGCACTTCTGTGCCTGGTTCATACTACCCGGGCGAGGAAAGCGAATAAGTCACGCTCTACCTTTCTGTGGAATATGAACACAAGGAGCAGGATGTAAAAACACATGTACACATGCTCGCAGTCACATTCTTCAGTGTGGAGAGGTTTGAGTGTGCGCTTCGAGGTCAGAGCCTCACTACGCCGCACAAGGTTTCCATTGTCCTTCACCGGCCCACAGCGAATATACATTGTTTGCCACGCACAAGGCCTCTCTTCAAACCATGAAGGGTGTTAATCTAGCCAATCACAGCGACTGCTTTTCACATGGACTTAAGCCCTTGAATCAGGGCAAATATTTAAGACTCAGGTGGGGTTGTTCAGTCCAACATGAGTGACGTCAAGTGTGGAAAGTCTGGCATTTGTGCATCGGGTAATAAACCTTTAATATACATATGGGGTTTTTTCTGCATGCTTTCATATTTTCTAATAATACAGTAACATGATTCAAGATTCAGGAAACTTTATCGTCTATCACATAGTGGCAGAAAATTACCTTTGGTTAGGGGCTCAAATAATCTAAAAAAGCATACCAAAAGTTCCATAAACTGGTGAAAGAACATTTTCGAGCTAAAAAGTATCTCGCCTTGTTTAAAATACATATAGCAGTGGGGAGCAATGGAGTTTCTATAGTTCAGAAAAGGATGCATGCAATTCTGTTGTCATGGCGATTTTAATCTTTCCAATTAACAAATAACGAAACTTAAAATCAAACCAGCCACTGTGGCATGGGGAAAGTGAATCGCAGGATCAAAAATATCAATGTCTCCGCAAAGAAATATTGTTTCTATTAGGTTCATACAAAGTGGCGTCCTTGTGTTTCTCTCTGTTCAGATTTCCTGGTAAAAAAACATTCACCTTCCCCAATTACTGCCCAAATGGACGTCACCCAGCTCATGACTACTGGCTCTATGAAAATAAAAGCATTAACAAATGCTCAAATATTACAAACCAGTTCTTTCTAGGGACGTTAAACTGCCTTAAACCAAGTGGCAACCTCTGGTGTTAAAAACGAAGCCAATGTGGAAGTGCACAAAATTGCAGTTCCTTGAGTGACCACTTGAGGCTTGGTGCAAAAGCGTTGAAAGTCCCATTGACGCCCATTTTAAGATTCCTATATGTACAGTAGAAATAAACATGATTAGAGCCTTCTTCCAAGATCAAACTTGGTATCTAAGCTCATGTCTTTAATGGTACAAACCATAAAGGGGGCTGAAGCGTTTTGTTATGACTCACCCATCTTCATTATTTTTAGGATAAGAGTTATGCACGCATTTGCATAATAAGGGGAAGGATGAGTTGACCTGTCAGCGAGCACATATTGTAGTAGCTTTTTGTCAGGAGGCCTCATCCCCTCCTCTTTAACTAGGTTGACCAAAGGTTTCCAACATGGCGACCGCGGTCCTCTGGCTTCAAGAATACCCTTCAGAAACCAAAGGGTGGTGTCATTGGGACTACGTCCATGTTTTATATACAGTCTAATATATAACCAAGACCAATAAAAGGAAGATTTTATAAATGAAATTAACAACCACAATTATTAAAATAGAAAACAATTTCAAAGGAGAGGAAGAGCGCACCACAAACCGCATCACCAACAATGTAAAGAAACGTTCACATACCGCATGCTTCAACTGAGGAATAAATGACAAACTGGGAAAATAAAATAAAAAGCGTGAATTGATCACTGCTGTAAGTAACTGTGTACATTTCAGCCCTCTTTCTCTCTTTTCCTGGATAGACTGTGAGTGGTCCTTGGTTCTCCATCCAGCTGTTCTGATTTTTATCGTATCAAACCCCGACAAACCTCTCATGAGACTCACGCAAGAATTTCACAGTTTTTGGAAGAGAGCAGCGTTTTTTAATAAAGCTGCATTCCTTTTTTTCGCCTGCTGCTCAGCTGGATGGGGTAACACTCGTCCTCTGACTGCTCTCTCTCTCTCTTTTTCCCCCAACAATTCCTCCCTCCATCCCTGCACTGTGCATGCAGGCTGTAAATCACAATTAGGGGCTTCATTAGATATGGCTGATTTATTAAGTCCCAGTGCTTGTCTCTGGGCCTTTGAGCAATATATTAGCTGCCTACAAGATCTCATACATAGTTATGAGACATGCTGTTTACTGTATGGCATATAGGGTCATATGCCAATAGACATTAATTATTGAGTAAGACTCCATAGGTTAAATTAATTGCATCCAGATGATAAATCATTTGTGTATTTTTCCTCCAGCGATGCCTGCACTCTGCACTTTTGACAGCATATCTAAACGCTTGTCTCTCAATAACGTCAAATTGGCAACGGCATCAAAAATCTGTCTCTATTATCAGCGAGTGATCCGGCGTTTGAAAGGGTGCCAAGCATTTTGGAGCCTCATCCAAAAGGCTTTAACAAACACACTCCGGCATAGCTTGAGCTCTTGAACACGCACACATAAATCTGGCCTGCGTTCACATCCCAGTTACCCGGCTCTTTAAGTGTCCCTGGCTCACACAATACAGCTTTGTTCCCCCTGTAAATCAAAGTGCATTTATCACGCGGTGTATCAGCTACTGTCAACCATAGCCTGAAAACACAGCACGCAGATAAGCTGCTGTATGAACCCTCTCATGTCAAATAGTACTGCAAATGTACAAATACACACTTTTCTGACCTGCTACTCCTGTTTTCTGCAAATGCTAAATCCTCAAGTTCACGACTGTAGATTGGAAACACAGAAAAAATATCCTTAAAACCACAATCAACAATGTTTCATCCCTTCACATGAACCCAAAATCATTTGTTCGTCTCTCTTTCTTTGCATCTCTTTCTCACACACACCAGCATTGCCTGCTCATCCCCTGGCACCCTCATGGGCAGGATCATTGTACCTCAAGGGTATATGGAAATAGTTCTGGATTAGTTACAGCTTGAACAGGTGAGCTGTGACTTGTTCAGGCCTATTTTTGGAGAGTGTGAAATCCTATTGTTAAGAATAGAGGAGGGTTAACACACACAGAGGAGAAGGGAGACGGTAGAAGAGAGAGAAAGAGACTCTTCGATAACCCTTCCTGTTCTTAATCTGGACACTGATCTGGTCGGAGAAGAGATCAATTAGAGCAAGTCTGATAACGTATGCATGCTCGTAAAGTGACGTAAGATGAACATCACTTCGGGTGTCTGCCTCAGGTGTTTAAGCTCTTCAAAGGTTGCCTTTTGGTCGAACCTAGAGTAGCAATCAAAAAAAAAGTGCTTTATCTCAAAATAATGTGTGTGAATGACTGACAGCTGTCGTGGCACGCCTTCTTGATTTGCTGATAATTTGGGCTAAATTAATTCAGCCCACAGGCCAACATTTGGCCAATGATACAACTGAGTGTTGCAGACTGTAGAGACTCAAAGAAGCCAGCTTAGCATCTCTTAACTTAAGAAACAATCTATATTGCTCAACAGTGTTAACATTGTTGTAAAATAACTTAAAATTTTTAAATAAACTAGATCGCCCCTGAAATAAAAAAGTACTGCAATCATAATGCTAATTTTGTGAGCCCATTAACGGTAATTTCCAATAGGTTTTAGCATCAAGCTAACAATCTAAGACGTACATCCCGGCCCGTCAGAAGTTGCTCCCGACCTGGAGAATAATTCACCAGCTGCCGGTGGTGTGTTCTTTGATTTAAATACAACATGCTGATTTTACATAGGAGCATGGACTTTAAAATCCTTAAAAGTCTTTTAAAAAGTAATTGAAAATTAACCAAAAGTTACACATAGACAGAAAAAGGTATCTGTATTTAAATTTCTGTATCGAAACATTTTTGCAATTTGAGTTACTTCTGACTTTTCTTTTCATAGGACATTGAAGAGGACTGAATATTCACATTTCAGTTCCTGGAATTTGTACTTTCTTTTTCACTTTTGCATCAAAAATAACTTTAACAATGATTAAAATATCTAATAATTGATTTATCTCTGATGGATAATAGCTACAGCTCCTATTCCGACAGCCACTAGATACAGTAAACTTCTAAGTTAACAGTTAGTGTAATTAAAATGTTGAAGCACGGGCTTGTATCCTCGCACACACTTTCCTCTGGCTGACTCCTGGTACATGACTAATTGATGGTGACACAGAACAAAGGAGAAGATTAGGGGATTGAGTGTGTGACACACAGCCACAGGTCAGAAGGAGGTTTAGTCTCTAACTGATTATGCCGAGTGTCACCGGAGGACACAGCCAGTGCTGACACCTCTTCACTCTGCCGGGCTGCACGATCCCGGCCCAGTGGGTCAGGTCTGCTGGGTGCAACTCGCCTAGGAAACTGTGAAACAAAAATACAGCACATGGACACATATCGCAAAAAGCTTCTAAAAGACAAGTGCAGGTGTATTTGCACCATGCAGAAGAAAAAGGTTAGCATATATGTAACAGGCTTATGCTAGATTTACCTTCAGAAAGAGACATTAAAATCCAGTTAAAAGAAGGCAATATGTGTGTTATGAGAAAATATATTTTTTGGTTGTTTCATACCTTATTGTTCAAACAAATGTTTAAATTAGGAAGACTGGAAGCTTGTACTTAAAGCTCCTGTGAGGAAATGATTGCATTGATTTTGGTGCCCCCTGTGGACATACAGTAGTGGTGCATTTAATGGCTATGCTGAGTTTGTTTTACAACCAAACATCTCATCATGTCTTCTGTGAAAAGTCTAATATATCTCTCAGTGTGGAAATAGAAGGAAAGGCTGTTTCCACAGCTAGCTAGGAATCACGTTTTCTAACACTGACCCTCTCCTGGCTGTAGTTTAAGACATTAAAAATAACTTTGTATTGGTAACCAATCTTAATGCTGATGGTCTCATTGTTTTTCAAGATCGCTTGAGAAGCAACAATATTCATTTCAGTCTGTTTCATAATCAACTAAAAACTCACCACAGGAGCTTTAACCTGATGAAAAAAACATAAAATTCAATTAAAACCATAGACTAATGTGAAAGACAAGAATCTTGTCTTGTTGTTTCCGGCCTTATTTTTTAATAAAATCATTTGAATTAAGTGTAAAACTGCCTTAAACTTAAATCTATGACAAGCGTTTTAAGTTCATTCTAAAAATCCAGTGCCTGTATCAAGTAAAAAGGTAGAAATTACTGCTCAATTGTCCACTTATTATTTGTGTGAGCTTGGTTGAACACTTGGTTGCCATTAGTTTTAGTCGCTCAGCCTCTTTATCAGCGTTGCCTCTAATTGCTCGACGGCTCAGTTGATTTTGAAGCTAACCAGGAGCGATGTCATCCCTCGGCTCTCCCCACAATGGGACTCATTGGATTAGGTTCGAGCAGGCTTTGTTAAAAGCTGGTGCAAATCTAATCAAGGAAGAGACCTCAATTATGCTAGCATGTACTTAAACTATCAGATCGGTGAAAACGGAGGAGGGGGTCGGGCCAGTGTGGGAATGCAATCAGCAGCCATTAAGGTTGTTTCATTTTGGCTGATGGCAGCTTTAAAACGGGATGCAGGAGTTTTACTTTAATGAGAATACTGTAGACATGAAGAGGGGATGTTGTTGGTGTTTGGTGCTGAGCTGCATTCAGGGTCAGTCAAATAGTGTTCACAAATAGAGAGGGAAAACAGGTGTTGGCATTGAAGCAGAAAAATTGATGTAGAGGAGGCACTTTGTGTGCAGACTTTCCTCCTTTTTACAGACAACACTCAAACACTGTTTTTTAAAGTGGGTTGAACACAGACTGCAGAAGAAGCTGGGAATAAAGTCTCTCCAGCTACAACATGTTGTAGAATGTAAAAAGGTGAGGAAGCGTTTTGTTTGGAGAGAAGACGGACACCATGATCTAGGGACCAGGTGGTGTCCCCTGTAGCCCGCAGCACAACAGCTGAGATTGACCCTGACCGGCGACCTCTGTGACCCCTGACAGTTAAAACAGGAATCAATTATCCTGACTGTCAGCGAGTTCGGTGGCATTCCTAAACAGGAGGCCAGGAGTCCCAGCAGGTAGCATTTGTCACCAGTGAAATGAGAAAATCGAACATTTATAGACACTGTATGGGAGGGAAGATTGTCTAACTGTTCTGTATTTCAATACTTTAAGATACCGTGTGTTTTACACAATACAATCTTCTTTATTTTGATGATAGTATCGTAAGGACTGTAGCTTTAAAAAAAACTTTAGACCTGTCACAGGGAGGTCTGATTGGTTCATCAGATTGATAACTCGTGGCAGACGGCCACAGATGACAGATTTTCTTTGTTCCTTTTTCAGAGCTCATGAGTTATTCATTTCTGTCAGGACCTAAAGACAATTTCAAAACAAATCTTAAAAAGTCTATCTGGAGAAAATGACCAACCCTGCCTTTAAGTGCTTATATAGATATATAATGTAGGTTTTGTGTGTCATTTGTTTAGAGAGAAATAGACACTAACTGTTTATAATTCTGTTTAACAGTATGTTCCACATGCATGACATACTACATCTGAAAAAGAACAGGGTCCACAGGGTTCACTGTACTCTTGCTTCACTGTAACATTTTACCCTCTCTTCATGTACTACACTTCCCTCCACTGCCAACTCCTTTACATTACGTGACCTCTTCTCTGCATGTGTGTGTGTGCGTGTGTGTCATGTGCTTTAACTAAAGCATCATCAGCAGCTGTCTTTTCATCAGGAGGTTAATGCTTAAGAATACAAGTGTGTGAGAAGTCGGTTTGATGTTTTAGGAAACAGTACATGATGGGAGGAATACAGAGAGAAAACTTCTAGTATTTTTTTAGAACGACACATTTTGGCTTTAGGTTAACAAACTGTCCTCTGATATATCAACTGTCAGCTCTTGAAAGCAGAATAAATGTAACTTCAGTTTTTACAATTCTCGACCGTGTCATATATCTTAACTTTCCAATCTCCTTTGCTAACGCTGTCCCCTGTTAAAGCCATCGACATAAATCCTGAGAGTATATTGTTTAGTTTCTTTGTTTCTTGAAAGGGAAACCTGGGAAAATCGTACAACAAAGATTTGTCAGCCCTCAGCTGTTGACTCGGCACCCACAGGTGCTGCACTCAAAATGACCCTCAGGCAACAGTTGATAACCAGTTGCAATGGCCACCCCAAAGTTTGTGTGCGTGTGTGTTGTGTGTGCGCACAGTGGCCTCCATGTGTTGCTGAAAAAGAACATGCACCCCATCAGAGCAGCCTTCCATTGCATAAATCAAAGGTTAAAAATATAGCTCCATCCACACTCTGCCTCCTCATCTCGCCTGTGCATTACCTCATGAGAGGAGGATCTGCCTAAAGCCGCAGCGGTCGCACAACAGACAAAAGCGCTCATCTCCAGGAAGCCGCTGCCGCTGCCTGTGGTTTAAGAGCGAGGAGAAGAGAGGGGAAAAAGTGACTCAGCCCCACGGCTCCTTTCTTCTCCATGCCGACTTAGGGATAAACGGAGGGATAAAGCACAGGGGGAGATAATATTTAGAGCAGGCCCCATTTCAAGGGCAATAGAAGAGAGAAAGTGGGGTATGAGCTTGGGTGGTTTGGGAAGTAGCCACGAGGCTGCTCTATACTGTTGCTGGCAAAGGGCCTCGCTCTGGGGATTAATGTGTAAGTGGGGAGGAACCGCTGCTGGCCCAGCCCTGCCTTAAAACTCCCAGACCGCTGCAGCTCCACGAGCCTCTTCAAAGCAAACCAGATGGGCCTCAGACGGGATGTTGATGAGGCATGAGTGTGCAAAACACAAACATGCATGCAAGCACAAACACAAATAAATTGACACAGACACAGGCTGGAAAAATACATAACACACAAACATATGTACTTGTTGAAGAAGAGCTGGTGAGCTGGCACGCATGAACGAATGTGCTGACTTGGAGCGCAGCCGCGTTAGACCGCTGAAGTTCACTGCTCTTTTCCTCGTGGCTAAATGGAGCTCCTAACCACAAACCTGCTTTCTGTCCACTACAGACCAAAGTGGACTTTTCACATGTGTGGATAAATCAGATCAATTAACTAAACGGCCGATTCTCAGGAGGACATAATAGCTCTCTGTTAACATAAGTACTGAGAAACAACACTAAATTTGGTTAGATGCTCCCCATTAGCAGCACTGATCCATCTACTACTGTAAACAGTGATGTTCACATTTACAGCCGGAGTATAAAGCAGAGGAGGACATTGTTTTTTGGGGGGGGAGTTAAACAGGTAACCGCAGTGAGTTCATTAACCTATAAGCTCATTAGCTTCACACAAATCAGCCCAGTGGCTGCTTGCTGTCTGGTTACTTTTCTAACTCTTTGCAAATGACTGCCATTAGAGCGAGCATATGTAATAACAGAGCTCTGCAAATAGGCCTGCCATGATGCATGCAGTCTTTTCTCAAAGTCTTTCCCACCGCTGATTAAAGCTACTTAAGACTTTGGAGGATCAACTTATCGTATATCTCAGATGCAAACTCCTCTATCTACAAAAGTCCTGCTAGGGTAAGATTTGTGTTAATTTATGGCTTAAGGATCTTAGTCTTACAACAATTCTTTTTTTTTGGTAAAACAAATAAAAATCTGGATCTACTTCTTCATGCTCTGTAGGTAAACACTGCAACCAAAAAGATCCTGTTTTATTGATGTCAGATCATGTAGAACATTAGTCATAGACACACCCCAGCTCTTCTGATCAAAGCCATTAGATACAGCATGTACTAAGTCAGGGCCTTGAATTGAAAATCCTCCAACACACAGCAGCCTCTTCAAAAGCCCTATAAAACAAAGCTCCCACAAATTGTTGCTGTCACGACAGGATAGGTATCCTAAGAAGACTGTAATTTTGTTAGGAGGGTCCACTTGTCATCTCGCCGCCGTGTAATTAGATTTGAAAAGCGACTGCATGTTAAAAGAGACAATAATGTGATTTCAGGTTTCCAGATGAAGTGATGAAATTAGGGGAGTTTGATGGAATTAAAAATGGGACACGGCGATCCGGTTTTCCCCGAAACAATTATTTCCTCCAACAAAGCACAAGTTAGGCTGAACACAGAAATGTACGAGGTCTATATTAATAATTGCTTGTTTGTCTTATTTGACATCCGTCCAGCCATAAAATATAATCTTCCAAAGCATCAAAAACGGGAAGATGGATTAATAATAAATAATATTACAACACAGAAAAAAACTTGCATCCATCCTGATCAGATCATTTAAGTGTTGCTATTGGCTAAATCCACAAATAGCTACAAAACATTTTAGGTATTTGTATCGAACAAAACAAATACATGCAGAAACTTTCAATCCCGTCGAACAAAAACGATCCAAATCAAATTAACCACAAACAGAATCTGCGGATTTACAAAATACTTCATAGTATTCTCCATAGTCCTTCGTAATCCTGTATACCACAATGCCCTTATGCCCAATGCACAATACTCTTTAGCAACTAGCATTCATTGGTTGAGAAATGTGCCACCAACATTATCTGCTCTAACTAGTTTATTAATAATACCAGAAGTAAACCATAATAAATCAAATGTTGTGCCTGAGAATGATTCCGGCTTCCCTCTCACTTTCCTCACCAGTGACCTCTCACAGTATTATTTTGTGAACACTCAATAGAAGTCTGTGCTACAAACTGCCTGCAGGTCAGAGACTAAGCAGCAGGACAGAGATTACTACACTCAAGGAAACACACCTTGACTGTCCACTCTGCCACTGAGAATCAAACAGGCCGCTTGTTGACCTGGCTATGGCCTGGTTCGAGGGCCACTAGAGAGGGCCTTAATACGTATTCTTAAACAGGCGGATTAGCCAGATGGTCAGATCACTCTTTTCTTCAACCACTTCCATCTGTACATTTCATGTGTCTCTGCTCAAACCATCAAGATTGTCCGCTGCAGCCTCGCCAGCTTAATTTGGGCTAGTGTTACCTACAACACTATTTGACTCCAGTTATAATCTTTATTGCTCACAGAGTGAAAGTCCATTAAAAGGCATACTGTAGGTCCCGGCGCTGAAAGGCTCCTGGAGTGATGCCTGTAAGAGTCTTTAAAAGAGCCCTTTCTTCACCCGAGTGAAAGCAGCTATTGAGGGTGCACAGGGCAGAATACTAACCCGATTGGAGGTCTGCATTTGCTGTGAAACAAATCAAAAGCGTTCTGTATGTGCCCATGGAGAGGAGAGAGGCAGTGGATATGGACACGTTTGCTCACTCTCACACACACACACACACACACACACACGCACACACACACACACACACACACACACACACACACACACACACACGCTAGTTTGTTTGCTGCTCTGCAAACACAACTTAAGGAATTCAAACACTAACAAATCTTGCTCTGTTTCACTTTAAAGAACCAAATATGTGTTTTCATTCAAAAATCTCCTTATGCGCCATGTGTTACAGAATATCATCCAGAGAGCCAAACCTGGGTTCAGCGTACGATGAAAAGATATACTGCATGAATCAATAAGTGGAAACTTACGGAAATAAGAGACTTCAACTCCAACACCCTCTTCTCACTTGTGGATGATTTTAAAATTCATGAACATCACCTGAAAAAGAGGAGAGAAGAAGAAGAAATAAATCAATTAGAGGGAGATTTCACACCATTTTGGAGATAGACAGAGCTCTTCTGATACTAAAACCAACATCAGAAAAGGATAAAAAAAAAAAATAGCATTGGAAAGCAAATAAGACAGCATATCTATGTGATACCATCATTTGTTATCATTTGTTATCATTTGTTGTCACATATAAGTGTTTTTTTTGCTCTAAAACATTGATCCTAGTTTTACATATTATGGCTGCTAGTCAATGCGCTTACATGCACAGTTAAGTCGATCCACAGATTTAGTTGGACTACTTTCCTTGTCCCGGTATACTAGTACGGGGGAGAATGGATTTATTAACATTAATAAGTTGGCAACGTACAGACACTCAAAATTACAATGTCATAGTAGTCAATCTCGCTACTGATGTTCTTGTTTGCTTTTCCATGTCACATAGTGACACAGTATTCAATTCAGTTTTTCACATAAGCCATTAAAAAAGTCTCCTCACAGAGAAGTCGCAGTTTTTCAATTTAACCACTCAAACAAATTCAAACATTCAAACATTCAAACAAACTTCCATGATATTGGGTCGCAGGAAAAGTCAGATAAAGATGTCTCCAGTGGAAGGTAAGAAAGTGTTTGTTTGTAATGTTTGAGCCCCTCTAATGGAAGAGCGTGTTGCCGTTGGAATCAGGATATGTTTCAACGAACACTATTCAAATTGTCCACATCCCGTCCACAAAACGAGGTTCAACAAAGTATGGAAATTTAAACTGTAAAGTGTTTCTGGACCAAATCCATTCTGGACCCACCTGAGGTCCCCCTGCACTGGATGTTCAGGACAGAACAGAGATCCTCTGTGAGCCGAGCCAACCGAGGCTAACAAACCACAAACAGCGTGATTCTTGTACGAGGCTTTGAAGTGGAAAAATTGGCCGCAATCGCTCCTAATACGGTTAGTGATGCCTGATATTTGCTTTCAAAAATTGATCTCAGTGAGAGTAAAAAAGAAAAAAGGCTCTCATCAGAGTCATTCCTGGGATTCTGTGGCTATACCGGACCACTCTGAGAGCTAACCTGGGGTCAACCTTATTATAGCCTCACACGCACACAGTCACACAACACAAACAGCCATTTGCAAAACCAGGGGGTCAGAGGAAACAAATAACTACATCAAAGAGGTCAAACTGCCGATAAGAGCTTTAAAGGTAGCGAGATCAGGACGGAGTGCAGTAAGCGGGCCTCAAATTAAGAGAGAGGACGGGGGTGGTCTTAAGAGACAGTGGAAGGCTGCTAATCAAAGAAAGAACTGTACGGGGTAGATGGTAGATTCTTAAAGAAAGAGGCGTTTCTACAGACATGCAACAAAACACCGCGCAGCAGCACTTCTCTGACGCTATGCATCATGAAGGCGCCTTAACACAACATCTAAGTCGTACAAAGAGCAAAACAAACCGGCCTTTGATTCCACCATTTGAGGCTAATTGAGAACAATGAAGAAAAAAGCCAACACTGGGCATGTCTGATCTTTTATTCATGTCCTTAATCAAGCAAATGATTCTCCTTTGGATGCATTTTTCTCTCAGGGCACAATTAAGCGCAATTCTGACCGCAACTCAAAGGCTTGTGCACTAAGAAGTTCTCATGATAATAATAATGATAACAAATAGTCGGCAAAAAACACACATTTGTGTGGAACATCCCTGTAAACACTTCTTGAAGATGCAACTTCTTTCTTTCTTTCATTTTCAAAAAGAGCAGAGTTGCACAAGAATTTTATTTAATTTTTTAAAGTTAGCCGAAAGCCACCGTCTTAATCGAATGACTGCGAGGAGGAATCCCCTGAGCGCCGTTCACACTCTGCGGCTTTCGATGGCCCGTCTGAACACGTTCCAGATGTCTGCAGAACCAGTTATTCTGTTTCCTCTCCTTTTTTTTTCCTTTTTTTTAACCCCCCTCTTTACCCCCCATTCCTTTGCTCCACACGCCCTGCCACTCATCTGCAGATGGCAGATCTGACACCTGGAGGATGCTGGGTAATCAGTGAGACAGCTGGCTGCCCAGTAGAGGAGAGTTGCTGCTAGAACACACAGACACACTTACATGCAAGAATCCTGCAGAAAAGAGATCATACATTTCTGCACCAGCTGACATGAACACATGTAAATACATCTATATTCATAGAGTGCACTTTAATAGGATTAGGGAGGGTGCAAGGAGGACGAGGAAAACACTGTAATTTATAATAAATGTATTTATGTAACTATCTGTGTGCAGCGTTTGAGTGTTTGCATAATGCAGTTATAGAGGGTGTGGCCACAGAGTTCTGAATACAGA
Organism: Labrus bergylta; assembly: GCF_963930695.1. Lineage (NCBI taxonomy): Eukaryota > Metazoa > Chordata > Actinopteri > Labriformes > Labridae > Labrus > Labrus bergylta. The sequence continues at coordinate 16,513,648 of NC_089201.1, forward strand.
TTTAAATACCTGCCTCAGTACTTTTTCAAGCTCTTACATGTGCATTTAAACTCTGTGTGAACCTTTTTTTGTATTTGCATTTTCAAAGCAGGGACAAAAAAATGGACAAAGTAGAGTTTGATAGTTTATTACGTATCATCATCCGCTTTGCTTTCAGTTAAAATGTTGTCTAAAAATGACTATTTCATTATTTCAGCAAACTGTAATGTCAAATTAAGATGTATGAATTTATTCCTCACATATATTAGCTTTTTTTTATTATATAAAGCATGACAGGTATTTAACTATCTATGCAACTTTTTTGGTTGCGTCCTCTAGAGCCTGTACGAAATATTTTGAAGTACATCATTTTGTAAATTTCCATATTGGCAAGCTGATATCATCAAAAATGATAGCACTTTTATCCTAACTTTGATTCTAAAAAGTCATAAAAAAAGCCACTGACAAAACTACCTGACAAATAGAGGGATGCCCTTCTTGGGAGTAACGGGGGTCTAGTTGAAATATGTACCTCACGGGGGGAGACTGGACAGGGGGCTCTCAGGAGGAAGGACATGACGTAAATAGAAGATCGGGGAAATGGCAGACAAAGCATAGCAACAGAGTCTGATGCTATGAAAACAGTTCTTGCCTTTATATCCAAGCTACAATTAGACTTATTCACTGTATCCATAGATGAATGGTAAAGAACATACTCGCAACATAATCATATCAGTTAACCCTAACTTCATGCAGAAATGTAAGGGGGCTGGCAACTTGGATCGGGTGACCAGCCATTTGTCAGGAATTATTATGGCAGGACATTTTCAGGAGTTTGTGGAAACACTAGTTCAGTTATCAAGCAGTCCGTGCTCAAAGAGACTCATATATAGACTCTCTCTTAGACAGCAAGCCCACATTTGTTCTTGGTGTGTAAATGTTGCGCTTGTTCTTTCCTCTTTATATTCAAACTCTTTAAAAACACACAAATTGTGTTATTTCTCTTTTTGTAATTTTCAAAGTCACTGGGTCTGGGTCTGTGTATGTGGAGGGGGCTGACATGAGCAACACTATAAAGTCATTCCATCTTTCCTCTGACAACTGCAGGAAGTAACAGCTACCTTTTTGGCCCTCTGTCCAACAGCTGTAAAACAGCACATGTTACCCTGCCGTTAAGCCAGCGGCAGAAAAATCCCTTCGAGCGGCTAAACGAAAGGACAGAGACTCACTTTTGGAGAAAGCCAAGCCGGAACATCATAGCCTTACAGATAGTAATACAAGAGAAGTAATACGACCTCTCGGCGTAAGATACGACGCAAGCCAAGGAGGTATGCTGTGTATTATAAAGAAAGAGGGCTGCACCTGCACAATGAATGCACACATTCACACAACAAGATATGCAGCACTGTCCCAAATGTTGTCTTGTTGCAGCTGTCAATGCCACTTGTGCAGACGCGGACACTCTGGAGTAAGAACAATGGAACTCTATGAGACAGAAGCTCTCTGAATGAGCTTAGCACCACATGAGGCTCCGCGCTGCCACTTCCATGTCTGCACCATAGGAAACAGAGTATGCTTCCAACCAATCATATGGGCAATTAAACCAGAATGAGGTTCACTTGACCCATACGTGATGAGCTGATAGCACACACTTGCTATCAGAGGAGTGCTGGCCATTTTGAACAGGCCAAATAATGATTCTCAGATAGTGAGAAGAGTTTTCTCTGTAGGGCTGCAGGCAAACAATGTGTCTCCCTGTTATTATGCTCTAATATTGTACCGCATTTCACACTTTGACGACTGATAGATGAACAAATGGGAAGGTTCAGAGGTCACTACCTGAGGAAGAGCCGAGTCAGGCTCAAAACGTTGTGTTCGTTGAATACACATAGCTAATAAATAAGTAGTTAGCATCTAGTATTAATTTGCTTTGACAAATATATACAGCATATTTACTCAGTCTTGATGAAATTCACTGCCAAAGGTTTTTTATATACCTAACACAGCGAATATACCGGGGTAAAGTTTTCTGACATTTTCTGCAGACAAAGCAGTCAAATCTTTCAGGACTGTTACATTCAAAGGTAGGAAAAAAGGCATGACATGATAGATATCATATACAGGTCCAAGGATGAATGATTGGTTGGGTTGATGTGTAATTGGGTTTAGGCCATAGACTATACAGAGCAATAGCTACCTGGGAGTGAAGCCAAAATACTCCCTGGTATTGCAGAGCTTCCCCTGCTGACTGGCTGCAGTTTAGGCCATAAACCCGACTCCTCCATGTTAACAGATGAGAGACAGGCCAAGCTACAAAGTTGAAATACTCGTCAAAATGAAGCTCAGTATAAGTTCAAGTAAAACAAACTTATACTCATTTATTGGTTAGTCATCATTCATTCATGTTATTCCCTCTCTCCCTCGATCTTCCTGCTCAGATGATTAGCTGATTAGGGGCTTTTACTCTTTAAGGGCTTAACCAACCGGGATTCCACAATGACCTCTATCCACCAATCGTCCTGCTGCTGCGCTCAAATTTTAAAATTCATTCTCCTCTCTTTCTCTTTCAGTTTGTTCGCTGCGACCCTCCTCCATCACAGACTCATGCATTCATCTTTACAGTGTCCAGCTCCTGAGAAGCCCCCTCCTCATCACATCCTGCATACTTCCATCACCACCACCAGGGTCTAGACTCCATCAGGGGGTATCCTATACTGCAGTCGGCCTCACTACTACTTCAATTATATGCAAACATCACGATGGAATCAACGTGAGACTTTGCAATTTTTTTTTTTTTAAACTTGTAAAATAAAAAAATACCGTGTGAGGGGTATTTTGGCTTCACTAACAACGGAAGGACACAACGACTTGCTGTCTATATTTATACACACCCAATGGTTCAGGCTGATAAAATTGCTTAAGATTAGGGAAAGATGATGTTCTATTGTAAATGTTTTATGTTTGTGATGATAGATAAGACAGTGTTGCAGATATGCGTGTGGGTGGGCAACCCGCTTCTCAGAACACCTTTAATAAGAGGAACCAGGGAAGGGGATGTTTGCATGAGTGAAAAGCCTTTGTGTTCCTTTCACAAAAGAGCTAGGTGAACATTACAGAGGCTTAAGTGACAACATGTATTCTCTCCTAAGTCGCTGCTAACATGAAATATAGCTAAAGCAAAGGGAGGGAGGGCGGGAGAGGGTTGGTAGGGGCAAGCGCCAGCACATACATCTAAACCTCACCCCTCTGCTCGCCTCTACCCCGAGGAGATTACATTATTGCTCTCGCTATTGTCTCGCTCCTTCAAGACAAAGCCTGTTCCACTGTGCAAACAGCGCGCCTTGGAAAGATTGTAAAAACAAGAGGTGAATGTCAAAGGCAGACGTGAATAGGATCTCTCCCTTCTTTTGTCGAGCTAGTAAGGTATGCACAAACACATCGCTGCGTGACAGAGAAGAAAGAAGGGCCTTGTGAGGGAAGGAGCCGGAAAAAGTTGAAGCGTCTTCAAATGAAAAGGCCAATACCGTGAGAAGTCTCCTGCCTGACTCCTGGGTCTATAGAAAACCCCCTCCCCTCAACAAGTATTTGGATGAAAGACCCCCAAAACACACAGAAGGCATTAGGCGAAAGACGAAACAAAAGGCCTGGAATGATGACCTGCTACAAAGAGAAAAAAGCTACGATTTTTTTTTACCTTAAAAAAATAGAATGTGCAAAATAACAAATTCATTAAGCAAATTCAATTTCATTCATTTGCTGCAAAGTGATATCAGATGTATGAAGAGCAGCCAACCACTGCTGAGCTCCCACTGTCCCCGCCTGAAGTCAACCCTGTCACGACCCAAACAAGGCTTTAACTGTCAGGGGCAATAATGAGGGCGACCTCGGCTCCCTCTAATTTACAAGGCCAGCGCCAGGCTGTAATTAATTGCTGCGTGCATAAATGTAAATGAGTCCACTGGGGAAGTGGAGGGAGAGAAAAAAAACGGCTGTCAGGCCAATATTCCAGCAGGGAGCAATCTGCGAGAGAGGGGAATGATTTAGAGGACAGCGCACAAATCTGTTGCTCCGTAAAGCCCGGAGACGTAGCTGAATGTGAGGGGAGGCTTGTGGAGGTGGTGGGGGTGGTCAATGGGAATGAAAAAACTGTAGAGGCAATAAATATTACATATTTTATTCTAACCTTCTCCTCCCCCCCATATGCTTACAGTTTGTATTCATAAAAGAAATCAAACATAAAGTTTATCTCCTCTGCCAGACCCAGACTCCCCCTCCAAACACTGTTCTTACTTGTTGCACACATGTTTTTTGGGGGGAGAATTAATATTTCATTTCTGTGATGCAAAATTTATTAACGAGAAAAACTTTTTCCCTTTACTTATTTTTTCCATCGTTTTTTTTTTTTTTCTTCTTCTATTCCACTGCAGTTTTGTTGCCCTGTTGGAGGCTGAAACAAACTTCTGCTCAGCCACTTGTCAGCGAGGTCCAGCCTGAAGAGTGATTACATGGCTAACGGTCATTGATCCGATATCCACTGAGCTGCATTTTACAGTTCTTGGTATTCTATGATGCCACTTACATTTTGTGTCCCGGCTCGATTTGGAGCTGCTTATCAGAAGAGGACATTATTTCTAAGCTTATATATTAAAAATAAATGGAGTAAGTGCTTTATTTTAAGTAATATTTACACATTTACACAAATTGGCAGAATGGTAAATGGTAAATGGACTTCAGCTTGTAGAGCACTTCTCTAGTCTTCTGACTACTCAAAGCACTTTTACACCGCAGGTCACACCTACACATTCACACACTGATCCCATTCATACACTCATACTCCGCCAACAAAGCAGTGGAAGCAATTCAGGGATAAGTCTTGCCCAAGGACACATCTGAAATGTGGCTGCAGGAGCTAGGGATCGAACCCCCAACCTTCCAGTTGAGAGACAACTGACTCTACCAACTGAGCCACAACCGCCCAATAATGAAATAGACACCAAAAGACTGCTTGTGTATAGCAATAGAATAGCACAAAGCATACAAACTACATTTGATTAGATGACCCCATTTAGAGAAAAACATTTTATTATTCACGCATTGTACATTTAAAACACAATTTCTGTTTGTTCTCAAAATTTAAATGTAATGCTACATGCAAACTATGCGCCAGGTAAAAAAAAATCATATGATTGTTTGCAAAATGAATTGTGTAATAGCCCAATATATGCCATGATTAATTAATGCCCTATTTTAACCCAATATCTGGAAGTTAAGAGACACCGAATTTGCAATACTTGGAGATTTGCTTGAACTTAGTCGTAAGACTTTTGAGAATCGACTTTTCTATCACATTGGTATGATGTAAGGTTGATTTGGGTTTCCAGAGCTTAAATGAGATGTGTGTTTGAGTTAAGTCAAATTGGTGGGTTGTTTCATTTTCTTTCAGCTGACACACACCATAAGTCCCTCCATCATCACTACTATTATTGTGTACCTTACCGTACCCACCAGCAAAAGTCTCAGACTTGCACAATGACAAACAGCACATAAAATCAAAGGCGAGGCAGGCAGAAGGAATATGTAATCATTTATGGCAGCTACAATAGCAGCTCTCATTCATAAATCTCCTGCACAAAAGGCCCCTGCTTAACTCTCTTTGTGTGCGCCAGGAACAAACAGGCACACAATCCATTGTCCATTGAAACCTGCACAAATGTGAGGAAAACACACGTGAAATCCACAATGTATGGGTCAAAGTATAGTGACACTTTAAGACAAACACACACACATACACACGGCGGGCCCCGCAGCAGCCACAATAGCGTCTTTATGACATAAGCTTCTTTTCACTACAGTGCTTTACAAAGGCAAATGAGATTTTTCCTATAGAAGGCCTCCAGCAAAAACAATTGACATCACAGGCCAGCCTACGTATGTTTCCCATATTAAACAGGGAGACACAGTGTAAGCTGCTTGAGAAGGAGACCAAACAGCTTGCTGAGGCAGCGATTTTCTCCCCTGTAGAAGCAGGCCCTCCTTCAGGGAACCATGGACTGCATGGGCTGTGGCAAACAACTGTTTTATGTGGTTACACACACCGGCTGAGAGCCAAGACAAATGAACTACCTCGAAACAATGCTGTCGTAGGGTTTGACCTGATTGGTTGTTTCCAGTGTCATCTCATCTCAGGCTGAACTGTAAAACAATGTTTGCTCCCAAAATATCATGTCAACAGAAGACGATTAAAAACTCCAACCAGGTGGTTCCGGTTAAGAGCCAGCAAATCTCTTCTAAAGAATCACACAAGAGCTCACATATTTATTAAAGCCTCACAAGACTAAATCTCAATATTTAGTGTCTTGTGTGCTATGATATTTTTTTTTAACGGCAGAGTTTAGTTCTGTAATAATAATAGACTTGCTAACATTATAGAGACATAGCCAGCATTGCAATTGTAGCTTTGGAACAAATAAGGGGCATCTGAGTGAAAGTGTTTTCTTCTTATTAACTTGGGATAGCAGAACATTTTGAAACGCATCACTCATGTTGTTTTCACAAATACATTCCTGGAAATATCTAGTAGATTTCAGGAAAGCCTGGCTTAGGAGAGGGCGCGGTGGTCTCAGGAGGCAAGACATGATGTAAAAAAGACCCAGTGTAATTGGACGTATTCACAGAGTCAACTAAATGGGGGGAAAAACACACTGAAAAGAGAAGCTTGATTACGTGCTGGTCATGCAACAGTTGCTTGTGATAAATCTTTCTGAATATTACCTGCTGCCTTCATACAACAGCTCACCCCAACTTCACATGTAAATTATCCCAGGGAGTCCGAGTGAAAAATGTATCCATTCACATAGGCTATCAAGCTCACCCCAAAATTGTTGGTACAATTTCAGGATGTGTGCATGTGTGAAAGCACCATCAGTTTCCAAATACAATGACTTTTTCGGCCCCAGGGTTCTTGCTTCCTCCTTTAATTCTCTTAATTTTGAATCTGACGGCCTCAAACATACATGTCAGGTTCTGCACGCACTCAATGTTGCATGCACCGTTGTTCTGTGCAGAGCCAGGCAGCTCAGCCCTGCCACACTGGCTGTGTGTTTATTAAAGTTTTTTTCTCTCTAGTACTTTTGTAGCTGCTTAATGAGACTTTCAACTCTCGATGCTACTGTTTAAAGCCAAATATTAAGAGGCTTGACGTGTATCTTGCATTTCTAATGTGTGAAACCCTCGGGCACAAATGTCAGCAGGCCACCATGCTGCCATCCTTCCCACCATCTAAAGTGTGTTAGATTACGTGGCAGAAACCTGAGGCCTGAGCACCGTCAGCTTGATACCCGAGCCAGCGCCGCTCCTCTGCAAAACCCCGTCATCGCTGAACAACACAATCCACACTTGTGCTAATCCAACAGTGTGCAGAGAACATAGCATACCATTTATACAAATAGACATGAGGCTGGAGCGTGTCGGCAGCATGTCGTGTATGAATACGTTCCCATGCACTGTACAGCCCTGGGAACTTCATGACACAAGGAATGAACCTGTGTGTTTCATGAAGACAGGCTGCTTTCAGAGCTGTCCGTCAAGCTGAACATTTCTATTCTGAGATACCCAGCTCCCCTCTTTCTCTTTTTTTTTACCATTTCCTCCATCTCTCTACTGCAAGCCAAAACATTCACCACCATCTGATCATGACAACTGCTCGATTAAAGGCTTCTTTACGGCCTGGAAACCATGGCAACGCCCTGCGTAGACAAGCTGGCCCGAGACCAATCAGATTTCGGCTTTGGTGGGTGGGACCTCTGTATCTTGGCCCTCGTTGCTTCACCACAGGGACATTTCGGAGGCCTCGCACCCCGCACCACACTGCCACGCCCCATTACTCCAAACCACGACGAGCAGTAAAGTGAAGGTTAGCCAGCCCGCTTTAAGAGGAGGGTGACACTTGGGCGGATGGGAGGAGCAGAATCAAATTATGAAAGCAGTGTAAACACGAGCTCAGAACAATCACACTAGGCTTGTTTGCAGCTGTTTGAACGTCTCAATTGATCTATTGCACTTTGTTTGTCGAGGTGAGAACAGACATCAACATGCTCCATCACTAAATTAAAACTCATGAGAAGAGGGGCCTTGTCGAGGTTGATCACAAATTAGATGCATGAACAAAATGTGGGCATTCACCAGTGTACAACTGAAGACACTACTCAGTTGCATCATGGGAAAATAGGGTAACTTTTTCTTTCACAGGTCAGAAAATTAAGGATATCAGAGCTGCTGCTGCTGCTTCATTTTGTACAATTTGTTATGTAATCTGTCCTTAAAAAAAGTCCCACAGTTATGCAAGTATAGTAATGAACTGCTGATGGACACTTTTAAATATGATACCATATGATTTCATACAATACCATAAGATGCCATACGATTCAATACCTTAAGATACCATATGATATGACATGATACACTATTGTCTCCTTGTGGATATTTGTCTTGGACACTAGTCATGCACACATTGAGCTGTCCCTACAAAAGAATCAGTCAAAAGGAGCCATAATAGGCAGTAAAAACAAAAAGAGGCAAAAAGCAGCAGCACATAAGTCTGTCACACGCAGAACACTACAACTCTTTTGCCGTTTTATTAAAGGAATTCTCTATTTTTGTATCAAAACATGATACCTGTCGCCTGTACAGAAAGAAGTTATTGTCAATGTTACTGATCCACTTCAGAAACATCCAATTACTATCCGACCTTGTTTACACAATGCACCAATTACTAAGTCACGTATAATAGAGCACATGGAGCTAAGAAAACAAGTTATGTGTGACTGTACATCCTGCTCATTTCTTATGCCTCTTAAAACTCATTGTATTCTTTACAACGCTGTTTGAGTGTAATGCATCACAGCTAAAACATGCACGCACTATAACGGGTGCTTCTGGCTTCTGGTGGTCTAAACAGCCGTTTGCCACTTTCATCAGCTTCTTTAAGAGACACATTTGAAGAGCACAGGAAGCTGTATCCTCAAGCACAAACATTTCAGCACATTTTGTTCTTATTTTCCAGGTTTTAAAACACCAGTTTTTTGCTGAAGGTTTCTAATGAAAGCTGCAGTGTTGTACTACAAGGACTCTGGAGAAAACTTTTGTCAAGATTACTTGTCTCATGAGAAATGGCATGAGCATTTACAAGCACCTGAGAGTGTTTCGTGCAACATTAACAACAGACTTTTATCAATAGGTAGAGCAAATAATATTTCTTTGTTTGTTTTAACCCACAGGGAGTGCCTGAGGGGTGGGGTTTATAATGTGTCATGACAATTCAGAAAGAGTCAGCCTCGGCTGTCAGCCCCACAAAAGACAAGTCAATGTATCTTTAAACACTTTCATTTGATTGTCAAAACTTTCAGGCACTCTTATTGTCTTACATATCAAACCCCACCCATCTGGTTCTTAAGCAGGATAAACCAAACCTGCAGATGTTTGCTCATGACACCCACTTTCCCATATTGGCTCCGTGTTAAGCACACTGTAGGCCAAGTTATTTTAGTACATTTATTCTGAATAGTTCTGTTACTGAGAAGAGAGCCCCTTTACATCGCACACATTTCCATGAACTTTTCTGTATAGCAAGGAAGAAACCCACCAAAAACTGACTATTTGAAGACTGCTTGATAGAAAAATACAAGGAGAGAGAAGTCAAATAGAAAAGACTGAAGCTTTGAAAAGTCCTGGACATACAGACATGCTTTCATTTGATTTCTCTTTTCTGTAAAATCAGCAGCAGCAGTTTAATCGCCAAAGCATCTGCTGCTGCTGCTGCTGCAGCTGCTGCTGCTGCTGCTGCTGCTGCTGCTGCTGCTGCTGCAATCCAAGGCCGTGACTGACAGATAAAGAGCCACTTGAGCGCGAGCGTCAGTCACCTGGTCACCCCATAGTCCTGTTAGAAATACCTAAAGTCTGCACTCTGATTGGCTGAAACCAAGAGAACAACTACAACACTTTAATCTTTTAATTTTATGTCCTTTGAGTGAGCAAAGAATCAACTGTATTGGCAGATGTATCTCCAGGTATCCTTCTTTGCTCCGGGCGAAGCTTAATCGGCAAATCACGTGCAACAGAGGAAAAAACACATCTGAATTATGTCTTTTTTACTCTGATAAAAGTGAAACATAAAGTTACAATGATGGGATTTCCATGAGCCAGTAGACATGAATAACAACATTTGAAGGTAATGGGTTTTGCATAAGCAACAGACATTTTTGAGATAAGTTTCTGTTGGAGTATTCAGATCCAAACCAGTTAATTAATCTATGTTCTGTCTTTAAAAAAAATAAAAATAACGCTGCTGTGAGGAGTTATTAGCTAATTATGAAACAGACTTAAATTAACATTGATGCCTCTCTATGACCCTCTGAAGCAAAATCCATCAGCATTAGGATTGACCATGTCTATAATGTCTGAAATATCTGGTTCAGGGTCACTGTTTTTTTTTCTTCGAATGATTCACTTGACTGTTTTAAGAAAGCAGGATGAGATGTAGGGCCTGTGTCCAGTAAGACTGTCACTTTCTCAATAAAACAACTTTGAAGGAATTTCAGCGATGACACGGTACAATATGACCTTGCTGACGAGAACACCCGTTCAGAGCGTGCAAAGGTCCCTGGTAATATTTGCAACTCAGCTTGGAGAGTTGTTTAAACTCACAAAGCGGCAGCATATTAACGTCATCAACATTTTCAATACTTGTTTTAATCTTCATTGTTTTAATGATCGATCATTATCGAAAAGTACTTAAGCTTTTAAAAAATTGTTTTTGACATACTTTTAACCAATCGCTGCAGTGACCAAAGACAAAGAGACTGCTGTCAAAATTGCAAAATAAATTGGGATAGAATATATTTAAGGAATTTAAACAGTATGCAGGAGTTTGTCTCCATATTTTGTGAGTTAAAAACAAGAAATGTCCCAATATTGAGAGCCTAGGACTTGTTTTGTTGTTGCTGTGGTATCACTATTGTTTAGGAAATCTACCATGTTTATAAATAAGAGGTGCGATTGGTTTAGTTTATGTGGATTTAAGCCACCCTTCTCAATCGGCAAAATCAGCAGGCATTTTTCAAAGGCTCTTGTGTAAACCATACAAGTGTAAATCTTTGTCTTCTGCAGGTATATAATAGCCATTGTTAATGTTGCACACAACGGTGACACACACCCTGTGTGGCCTGAGAAAAAGGAAGGAAGGAGAGAGAAGGAAGGAGTGAGGTAGTGCTGGTGTGTCAGGTAAGCTCTCCGCTTTCTTATTGGCTGGTGGGGAGCAGGTGCTGGAGATTCAGCCACAGAGAGAAAATGTTGGCCCGAGCATTGAGAAAGAGAAGAGAAGAGAATAAGTGCGGCTGCTTGTTATTCTCGGCTCTGGATAAAAAAAACGAGAGCGCTGATTCCAAGGTTATGTGCTGGTGGAGAACAGAGGACAGAGCCACAGAGACGTACGCCCACCCAGCAGGACACACACTCTCCGTATCTCACACACACACACACACACACACACACACACACACACACACACACACACACACACACACACACACACACACACACACACACACACACACACACACACACACACACACGCACACACACACACACAGTGAAGAACGAACATGTATGCAGGAATTAAAACTACCTTCACAGACATAATGCACAGACACACCACACAAAAAAGTGCTCATTCATCTGCAGCTGTGCAAAAGTACATGTGTACACACACACACACACACACACATGCACACACATGCACACACACACACAACTTATTGGCTCTCCTTTAACACATTTCCACATGCAGAGTACACACCTTAAACACACTTAGACATGCACACACACCTTAAGAGTTTTTCACATGCAAACACACACATAAAACACATTATATCTATAAGTGCATACAACTTTAAACACTCTTAAACTCACACAAGCCGACGTACACATACGCACATTACAACACACTTACACATACACCCTTAAACAAACCTAAAAAGCACACACATACACACCAAACTCACACATGTAAGTTAAACACACCTTCACATGCACTCACATTCCTTGAACACATTGACACATGCACAACACACACTTAAAACACACTAAGACATGCACGTCTATTTACACATACACACACATACACACTTACAAATGCACTCACTCACTGGATTAAATGGCAATTTGCACATGAGCACACTTGGCCACACACAGAGGAAAATTTGATGGACCTGTTCACGTCAACAATCAAGAAATAAAACACATACACACACATAATACACACACACACACACACCTTAGATTGCACTGTGGTTAAGAAACTTATGGGCATCTGCCAGCGTGCTTCAAGTGCTCATTCTCCTAGGGCCTCAGCCTTTCTTTTTCTGCAGCAACACTGCAATTTGGGTGTGCCGTCAGGCCAGAGATAAGTATAGGCTGACTAATATGCACTTAGGACCCAGGGAGAAATACTTACAGCTAAATGTTTAATTTGTGTTTGTACAACACATGTCCAATTTGGGGGCTGGTGTCTTTTTCAAAGAGCCCGACAGCAAATAATTAGGACTGTACAGATCGGCCACAGGCTTAAAATGGTGGAGCGACGGTTTCCCAATGAAGGTGAATGACATCTTGAAACAACAACATGTGGAAACACTTAAAACGGTAACACCGTGGTTGGAGATAGTTCCACAGACAGTGAGAAACATGACGAGTCCATCCTCAAACTGTATGTGCTTCCTTTGCACAACAAGGTGTTGCTGATTTCTGATAAAAATCAAACCGACTGTTGATACCTCCCTTCACTCAGCTCACCCTTTCTTTCAGCCATCAAATATCTCCATCTCAGACGTTCAAACTGCCTGCACCTTCCCTCTCTCTCCTCCAGTCAAGATTCACTCTGTGCCACACAAAAAAGGCCTCACCGAGTCCAGGAAAACAAAAAACAGAGTGCATTGACTCACTTTTGCAATTTTCACAGATCAACATTCAACAGAAGATAAAATAAATAGATATTTGAATTCTTATGTAAAATAAAAGTAGAGATTTTCTTAAAATAAGAACAGGGACAGCACGGAAAGATTCAGATGATTTATATAATGAAGTAAAAAAAAATGCATAGAAACAAAACATATTGTCAATATGACTAAAGGGTTTGCACACACATACTTAGGTCATCCCCTCATAAGTCATTGCCCCAGTGTGACCACCTCAGTCAAAAAAATATGGAGCTGCCCCAACATTTTTCTTATTTTTTTTTTATTTTACTTTAAAGTACATCACAAAACAATCACAACCAAATAGAATGTGAATACACTGCCTCTCTTCACTGCTGATTACATAACTTGCTGCTATCAATCATGCCAAGCCACTTTAACCATCACTTGTCACTTCACCATTCACATTATACCCCCTATTTTCTATTTATTTATCTAATCTATTCTGATTACATTTTTATTTTCTTTGACCTTCTTCTACTTGTCATGTGCTGCTGCAACTGGGGCTCAATAAAGTTGTATTGATATGCAGCACACACACCGAGTAGCGTAGTCAGAATAACTTTATTGACTCTTTCTCGAGTATCCTAACATCCAGAACAGGATGCGCATACTGCCCCTAGTGGCAACACTGTACTTAACAGTACTTATCAATACATCTCCCTTTTTCAACAGAAGATGATATTCATCTCAACATAAATATTGCATCTTTCAGACAGGTAGTACAACGCAGCCTGTATCAGAATCAAAACTTTATTTATTTTTCCTGTTCTTTCACATCTCTTCTATCAGTCTTTTTGGTCTCACAATTAGTCTCTTGGACACTTCTCTTTGTGTTACATCACTGTTCATGTTTTTGTCTGTCACTGCTGTTTTAGGTGTGTCAGGTGGTTGGTCATTTTGACTCAGCATCTTTGTGTCATTTGTGTTGCTGTCCATTACTCTGAAAGAATGATTTTGAGGTAACTGGTAATAAAGTATTATTCTGTTTTAAGTTTATTTCACATGCAACCTTAGCATGTTTGTTTTCAGTGGGAGGAAACCGGAGCACCCGGAGAAAACTCCCACCACGAGGCGATAACTCTGCGCTCATGTCTGCTTATACTCACAGGCAGCACTGCTTAAAAGTTCTGCTCTGATATGTTAAAGCACTTAATTAATCTCCAAACCCTTGCTTGTCTGTCGCAGTGTGTCGTGGCTTAGGTTCCCTTTCATAAAAGTAAACAATTGCATCGTAGTCAATTTCCCTTTTGCCTTGTGAAACATCTGTCATATTTTGATCTTCTAGGTTCATGTTATTATTGTCATCGAACCTGTACGTCCAAAGGTGCTCCCATTCGTCCTTACTGCTGCTGTGACAAATGATAGATGACAGGCGGTAACACTCTGATCTTTCATCGTCTACAGGAATATATAGATAATGAGATGGGATCACAGGTTTGCTACGTTCAAACACATCTAAGTTGGTTCGAGGCAAGAAAAGGGTTACAATGTCTAGGCAATTCCAGTTTCTTTCTACCATCATAAGGGAGCCACATCGGGTACATGTCACCCCGCTTTCGCTTTCCTTGATTCCAAATGTAAGAAGAGAGGAAATCGACATATGCGCACCCACTGGTGGTAAAACGTAGATCTGGCCTGGGCTTTCTGTGCATACTGTAGTGAATTCACAGTCAATACACCAGTCTTTTCCGCTAAGGTAAATTGTTGAATGCACCCCACACTTGTCCAGCCACAACAGTAAAGACTGTATTAAGTCAAATGGATGATTTTGATCCCCCAACTCGTGCAAAGGTCGTGATTGTAAGCACACTTCTCTCAAAACTGGATCGATTTCTGTTGAACTGAAACTCCTCCCAGGGACAGAGAGGCTGTCCAAAAACAACTTGGCAAGCAATGGTGTCTCTGACAATCTTACCAAATCATTTTTGGGTCTACTTCTCAATTTTTGCTTCACAATGTCGAGGTTTTGCACAGCTCGTAATATTGCATTCATCCAACAAGTATTATATGCTCTATCTGATGACTTGCAATAGTCTGAGCAGGTATTAAATGGATATGATGGTAGTGGGAACTCATCCTTTTCAGATGAATACGACATGCTCAGTGTGTCAACGACTGAAACTGCTGGGATATCCGGAGGAGCATCTTGGTCTTCAGAGGAGTCTACTGTTGCCACTGGGGCTTCAGGTGAATACTGCATGCTATCTGAAGGAGCATCTTGGTCTTCAGGGGAGTCTACTGTTGCCACTGGGGCTTCAGGTGAATACTGCATGCTATCTGCAGGAGCATCTTGGTCTTCAGAGGAGTCTACTGTTGCCACTGGGGCTTCAGGTGAATACTGCATGCTATCTGAAGGAGCATCTTGGTCTTCAGAGGAGTCTACTGTTGCCACTGGGGCTTCAGGTGAATACTGCATGCTATCTGAAGGAGCATCTTGGTCTTCAGGGGAGTCTACTGTTGCCACTGGGGCTTCAGGTGAATACTGCATGCTATCTGCAGGAGCATCTTGGTCTTCAGAGGAGTCTACTGTTGCCACTGGGGCTTCAGGTGAATACTGCATGCTATCTGAAGGAGCACCTTGGCCTTCAGAGGAGTCTACTGTTGCCACTGGGGCTTCAGGTGAATACTGCATGCTATCTGAAGGAGCATCTTGGTCTTCAGAGGAGTCTACTGTTGCCACTGGGGCTTCAGGTGAATACGGCGTGCTATCCAAATGAACATCTTGGCTGGCAGGGGAGTCAGGTTCAGGGACACTCAGGTCCGCATTGCCCGCATCTTCCTCTTCTGGGACAAAAAATTTCTCAACGAGTGTCCTCATGGTTTTAGTAACGAACAAACCAAGTAAAAAGAAAGCCATGACCTGTGATTAGTTGCCAAAAATGGAGGAACTATCCAGCTGTCTTTCTGTATTTATCTTCCAGTCCTTCTCTTTATCTCTCTGTGATGATAGTACGATGCCTTTGAAGTTCCAAGGTTTAAAATGTGACTCTCATGTATGAGTATAAGTATGAGATTCGAACGTGACGTCACACTTCACCTTGCCTTTGAAGTCGTTCCCGAACGTGATTGGCCTTTGTTCATTTTCGAACCACAACAAACCTCTCTGCTGTGTGAGAGCGTGAGAGAGACGTCATCAGAAAATGTGATTGTCTTGATCATATCAGAATATCTGAAAATTAAATTATCTGAGGCCCTAATTTACCGATGCATTTTATTTTTTAGCTCAGAAGAGAAATCTGTTGGATTTTTTTCTAAATACTTCCAAGAAATGTTTTGGATTTTTTTTCTATCAGTAGGCTATTTAAATTAACCGAAAAGAAGCATTTTTACAGACAGCTTCTAATATTGACTTGAGAAATGTTAATGGACAGCATAGTGACGGGGCTGCCGCTGCTGAGTTCAGGCCTGTTGTCAGCGCGCAGGAGGAGAAGGAGAAGAAAAAAAGAGAAAGTCTCCCTCAGACAGCGCACAGAGTGCGAGCATGCAGTCCGGGACAATGTGCTGAATTGGCAGCCTATATATAAGTCTGCCATTTGGACAGTCTAATGCCACTTTACCTTATGAGGGAAGTTCAACCCGCAGCACCTGCTCAAAACAAAATGCCATAGGAGATCAACTCCAGCGAACCCCCCCTCCGGCTCGGATTGTTTTTCAGACAGACACTCTCACTTACAAGAGAGGAGGAAGAGGAGGGGAGTGGGGACGTCTATAAATTGTTATGCACGGGAACAAACAATTAAACAACTTGTTGGAGATTGTGATTTACCGTGCAGGCTGGTGTGGGCACGTCCAAACTGTCTAACGTGACAAATTAAAGTCTGAATAGAAGAGGTATTTGATGTGCAAACAAAAATGTGGACGCATAAAACAATTAAAGCAGCTGCTGGGCTTTTCTTGTTTAACTTCATGCACAACAGGTGATTAAGATATTAAAGCTTTAAGCTGTTTTAATGGGGCCACAAATCAGAGGCAAATACCCAGACTTTGCATTTCCTCTTTAGCGGTTTTCAGACTCATTTTTTTTGACCAGCTTCTGTAATCATCTCTGTGTGTTTCTTGAAAAGCTCCTTATCTGCAGACGAGCAGCGGCTTATCAGAGAACTTGAGCGTCTTTATACGGGGAACACCCTGAAAAAGACTCTTATCTGTTTGTTCCAGGCCGTGGTCGTGCGCCTTGTCCTCTTGTACCCCCTGAAACATGTTCCGCGTGAACCCGAGGCAAACTCTCAAACAGGAGACACTAGACCCAGCTGATTGTCCGAGCTGCACACCCTCCACCCCGGATAACAAACTGCCCCTGCTGCATGGCACAAGTTCACACACCCACAATCCGCTACATATTTTACTACATCAAGCACATCTAACCAGGGAAATGTACGCATTTTATCGCCGAGAAAGCAAAGGAACAAGGTGCACATGTAACAGGAAAAATAAATGAACTCACTCTGAAAATCATGCTGGGAAATTTTGAACTCACTAATTTCTCTCTCAGTGCCGGGACACTGTCCTGCCCCCCCCCCCCCCCCCCGGTATTGTCTCCCAATGGATCCGCGTAAAAGGGCTTCAAGTCTATTTTAATTTATGACTCACGCATTCTTGAAGGGTCAGTCACCGTGACCTCCAGAGGGGAAAGTTACCTCTGACCCTAAATACGCTGTCTTTTCTCTTTCACCCCTCTACAGTCTATTTCTCTTGTCTGGTGGGAAACACGGGACACCGAAGAAACTGTGCGTCTGCATGTGGAGGTGCAGCGCAGCCGGGGACGCGCACGGGGACCTCAGGACTGTCCGGCTGAGCGCAAGACGTCCACAACTATGGACAGAAAAGCTACCGCTGTGTGGCTGAAGAGGAAACTACTGTCAATATCATCCCACAGACTCTAGTGGGTCTGACAAGGGTGACTTCAGAAGTCATTGTAAATTCTTAAAAGCTTTACAATCGAACTTCAGAAGCACTTCAAAAGTTAATCACTGACTCTACCTTGTTTTACGCAGAGCTTCTTTGCAGCCTGTTCTTCAGAGACTATTTCTTAATCACTTAATATATTCTGAGCATAGAGAACTATTTATTATAGTGAAACAAAACTACTCAACCTTTTCTGTTAATCGTGCAAGACTTGCAGAAAAATCATAATTTGTGGCTCACAGCTTGATCTTTTTTTTTTTTTCAATTAGTGGATAGACTATGGGCGAAAATGAGTGCTTTAAATAACACGTTTCAAAGTTAGATTACTTTTATCCGTTTTATTTGATAGACAAATATATCGTGATTTTTTTTTAGACTCCTTTCACCCCCACTAACAAGAGCCTCAGTGGACAAAAGTGATGGAATATAACTATCGGTCTATTTGCTTTTTTAAATGTATTTATATATAAATAAAAATGTCACCCAGTTTGAGAATAAGATCACAAGTTTATTTGTAGCTCATTATAAGCTTAATATTTTTAAACGCCTATTTTTTTATTTGAAAAGCAACAAATATTTCAACAATTTTCGTGCATTTATTACCATAAACCTGATACGATATGACAAAAAAAGAAAATTAACTAGGCATCGTTTTATTTCTTTTATCGTTAACGTGCATTCTTTTCTGGAGAAACTGAGTGATTTGAAGAGTGTTACAGCGTTTTAAAATTACTTCATATAAAACTTAAGCAACGCTTTTTCTAAAATACCTCATCACCACATTTTATTCAAATAAAGGAGCCTGTTTCTGTGGGAGACTTTTTGCGGGTCATGCAGGGTCGACGGAGATAATCACGGTCCTCCTGCAGGTTTAAAGATCCTTCTGCAGCCAGAATCTGCTGCTGTCATCGCTGTCTGTTGTCACACAGAGATAACCGGAGAGCGCACCGACTTTCAAAACAAGCAGCCCATGGTGAGCACGCGCCGGGCTGAAAGGGGTCCCGGTGCGATCCACGCTGAAACAGCAGGACTTCTCTTACCTGGAGTCACTTCTTTGTCATTCGCTGCGTGGTCCTGGCAAAACTTGGAAAGCGTTGCGGCCGATGATGAAGAGTTTCAGCGCCCAGACTCAGAAGAAGCGGAGTCAGATCACACAGCCTTCAACTCCCGTGCGTAAAGTAACCATCGCTGGAGCGTGGCGGGGACTCCTGGTAACTCCTCAGTTTGCGCTCCGCCGAGGCTCACAAAGTGAAGTCAAACTCTGCGGCGTCGTTGTCAGGGGTGATACTGAGCACGAGGGGCTGTCATTCGGAGGGTCTCTAATTTTAACAAAGTAATTAAAGTTATTTCCCGTCCGGCACTATGGGGAGGTTAAATGAAAGTGCGGGACAGAGCCGGGTAAGGAGGCAGAGGCAGGATAACCCCTCCTCTCTCTCCCCTCTCTCGCTCTCTCTCTCTCTCTCTCTCTCTCTCTACCTCGCTCTACATCTCGGTCCCTCTCTCTCTTTATCTATCAGCGTGTCTGTTTAACTTTAACTTAATTGTTCTTTAAAACATAAAACCTGACTTTTTTTTTCTTATCCCCTAACTCTCTGTTTGAACCTTTCCTGTGATCCCTGTCCTCTTTTCTGTAAAAGGCTTTATGGGCCTTTATGAATCTATATCATACTTGAGCGCGCGTGATCGTGGGTTCGCAAAAAACGTCATCTGCTTTTGAAAAATTAATTGCTTATATTTAACATTTTAATTGTCAAATATCAACACAAATAGAGTAAACAACGAGATTGTGTTTTTTGTTTTAATGGTGAGAAAAAAATTCGCCATGTGTAGGCTACAGTTTGGGGAATCAAATAAAACAATTTTTCTATGTAGGCTACTGTTATATTTTCTGCATTTTTATTTCGCTATTTTAAGGAGAAAAACACGTTCACGAACTTGTTAAAATAAATAGTTCAGGATCAAGAAAATCATCTAATTTCTTCCCGTACTGTCCTCTATTGCTCTCTGCAGAGTTACTGGAATCAAAAAATATTAGGGCCTAATAAATGCAGTTTGATTTGCCTATTGATGATTCTGTTGAAGAAAAATCAGCTTCTTAATTAAATTAAATAAACAGGAGAGTCGTCTTGATAATTCACACAAACGTTTAAGTGCATTTAAAGAGAAGTCAAGCCCAAACTCGTTTCCCTTTCATATATCAATGAGGACTTTAAGCGTCCTGTCAGATGTGACAGCGCCTCCGGGCTCTTTCTCGATTACGCTTGCTCTTACGCCACCTTTTGGCCGTTTTGATGCATGACATCCAATAAGGGTGCACATTACACTGCACATTTACATGATCTGATAGGGTAAGGACTTTCAGGTAATACATTACTGAATGTGATTTACTGACAGAGGGACTTAGGAAAGGTCCAGTGACATTTAGTAGGTTGTTTAAATCTATCTACAGGCCAAGTTTTTCATCTCTTGATTCTTATTTTGATCGCTTCTTTGTGTTAATATTTTGTGAAATGTCCCTTGTTAAAAAAAACCTCTCATGACTCATAGTGTATGACTCTGAGCTTAATCAGTGCAATATTATGTAGACTAATAGGCCCACAAAACAGACCATCCATTAGTGTTTTGGGCCAAAATACATAGTCAGTCTAAGTCCTGATGCCAAGCTCAGATAAAATATGATGCAGCTAAATAGTCAAATAAAAAAAACCTACGTGGGAACATGGCGGCTTTAAGATAGTGTGCTTTGTATTGACGTCATATATGATCACTACACATTACATTAAAGCAACAACTGATAACTCATTAATGCGTTTCCTGCAATCAACAGCACATTTGCTTTGATCTGCTACTGATCATCAGGTTTAAGTCAACTTGGTAAGTCCAGTATTTTTTTAAAAACACAGTTACAAAGTGCTTCACATTAACACAGATTGAGGACACTTGGACAAACACTAAACATACCAACAAAAATCACATGAACCAGCATACATTCAAACACAAACAAAAGTAAAATGCACAGACAGTCAGAATTGATCAAAATGCTGACCTATAAAAATGCGCTTTTAGCAGAATGTTTAAAAGAAACTATGCAGAATTAGTCAGAGCTGATGTTATGAGGAAGGCTAATCCAGAGTTAAGAAGCTGCCACTGCAAAAGCACGATCACTCCTGGATTTAAAATATGTATGAGGAACTGTTAAAAGGTTCTGATCAGATGTTCGCAAAGGTGGCTGAGGGGATAAGGACGCAGTGATTCTGTAATGTAAGTAGGAGACGGGCCATACAGGGCTTTGTATGTAATCAATACAATTTAGAAATTAATCCTATGAACTGAACTGGAGGCCAATGAAGGGAGACAAGTATTGGAGTGATGATCAGTGTATGTTAACAACCGCTGCTGCATTTTGTACCAATTGTAGACGTGATATTGAGGACTGAGTGATGCCGGTGACGAGAGTTTCAGTAATATAAGTGGTAGAGGTGTGTTTTCAGAGTTCAGTGTGTTTGGCTGTTAGGGATTTCATTTCCCCGATGTTTTCTAGCAGGATTGAACCAGCATAGTGATATGGCAAAGTTTAAATGTTGTTTAAAAACTTCACCAAGGTTCTTAGAGGAGGACTTGATGTTGATGGGGAGGGGTTCAATATAACGGCGGACCCCTTTTCTAAAATGATCAGGGCTGATCACAAGCACATCAGCTTCCTTCAGTTAGAGATGGAGGACATTTTGTCACATCCAGTTATAAGATTGTTGAGATGATTTGATGAAAAATACAGCTATGTGTCGTCCACATAGCAGTGGTAGGAGGTGTTACAGGTGTAGGAGGTGTTAAGAGGAGCAGGCCTGAATAATGAGATACAAACATGATCAATTAATAATACTAATAATACTAAATAGGCTACTTAGGGCTGGGAAATGATTTTTGTTCATTCAATTGTTCCTTTATTTTTATTTATTAATTACTATTCCTATTTATATTTTTTTTACACTTTTATATTTTCACTTGTTTTTCCAGTGTTGTGTTTTAACAGCTTACTTCTTGCTCAAAGCTGACACAAGTAAATATGATTAGCCTACTGAACAAATTAAATGCAAACAAAAATCAATAAGACAAAAAAACAAAACAATTACAACCCAAATCATAGTCATGATAGAAAGCATCTGTGGGTTTACAAAGTACGTCACTGACTGAGTAGAAGGAGATGTATGTACGGTTTCTATGGGAACGGTATGGCGTCACCTGCTGGCCTTAGCTAATATTAACTCAAGGCAAAAAGCGTGACAAAATAGTAGCTTGCTTATAGCTGGCAATATGTTAACTTACAGTTTTAAAGCACCTCCCTTCTCCGCTTCTATGCCGCATCCCTCCTCCAACTTCATCCTCCTCCATTTAGCCTTTAGTTCGCTTTAACTTCTGTTGAAGTCAGAGGCTGTTGTAGTCCATAGTAAACTAGTCAGCACAAACTTCTTGTGTTAACACGGAAGATAGTGTTGTCGTAACTACAAAACTTGAAACTGCTACAGAAACTAAACGTTTATGTTGTCCTGCACAATCCGGCCATAAGGACAAACTAATCTAATGGCACAAAACACACAAAAAGAGGTCAAAGGTCATCATTTTTCTTGAAAATGTATTTTTTAATTGATTATCATTTTTGTATATAACGATACAAATATCCAAACATTCCCTCGTGAATTAAAAAAAAAAAAAAAAAAACACTTGTCAGGGCGGGCGTTCATTTAGATTTAAACTTTCCCGGTGCACTTTAACACCAACGAAGAAGAAGAGCGGAACCGGAAGTGGCGGGACAAAACATTGTTGACAAAAAAAAATCAGCTAGCCTTAGCTAGGTGGCATGTCGTTTTATTGACATTTAACTAAAGCTTCCGTTCATTATGAGTTATTCAGAAGACAGACATGGAACAAAACGACCCGCGTCTCCAAGTGAAGTGAGTCAAACATGAAACATGGACATAATCCGTGGATAAAATATGTTTTTTTTTGTCGGTTAGCCTTTCATTTGTATGTTAGCTCACGTTAGGTTTAAGGAGCGTTGTCCTGAAACTTGAAAAAGCATTTTAGAAAATAATAAAGACAAAGTTCACCCACCTACGATACGTTGTTCTTTAGATAATTTATTTCGCTAAACAGGATTGTATTTAATGTGACACAGGATAATACTTGATACAGTATAAAATGTTTTATTTGAACCAACACGTCTTGGTAATAAAAAACAGGGTTGGAGTTCACTGGAATATTACACGAGAAAAGACACAAAGTCGTAGAATAAATGAACACCTGGGCTGTCGTGGTCTCGTGTTTTCAATGTAATAATGCTCTGAATATGAACATGAATGATAACAACAATGTTTTGTCCTTGGTAGGATGGCTCCACTCCGTGGGCTGCAGCAGATCTGGGCAGCAATGAAAGGAAGCAGAAGTTTTTACGCTTGATGGGGGCCAGCAAGGTTTGTTATTTGTTATCCAGATACATTAACTTGAAGCTCACTTAAAGCAGCAATGTGTAGCACTTTCGGTTTGGTGTGCTTTGGCACCCACTGAAGGTGTCGTTGTGAAACTGCACTGTTGGAAAACACATGTGGTGCTGTTACACCTACCTACGCATTTGTTGACAAACATAGAGTCTAAAGGTGGCAATGTGAGAAGTCAAACAACCATGTCTACTGACAAGGTCACAGTAATTACCAGGTGTTGTGCAAATATGAATCTTCTAGCATCTACAGCCCGCATTGTTTTTGCATATGGAATATGTGTTTGTGTATTCAACTATAACCCGATGTGTCTACAGTCAAAGACTAAATGGCAACATTGGAGAGGGTATTTTTTATTTTTTTGCTGGTTGAAGGTGATTTGTAAGGTTTCAAACTCACAAAGCTAACTTGAAGATTGACAAGGAAGGAGACAACTTTTTTTATGATGGATTTATTTATATATTTGTATGCAAAGTGCAAACCGGAGACATACATTTGGTAAAATGACTTTCTGCACCTGGTAAAGCTGCTTAACATGAGATAACAATGACAGCAAAAACAATACAGCCTAACATTATGTCACTAATACTATCTGTTATAAATAATATGTGCAGGGATGTACAACCTGCTTTCTGATTGTTTCCTTTTGTCAGGCTCCTTGTTCAGTCACTCGCTCTTTTTCTCTTCTTGACTTCATCTGTCACCGTCCTCTTTTATCGCTCAGCCTCAGTACTGTATCAAACAGTAACAAGACGGCCTAAATGACTTATTTTTAGCTGAAGGCTGGTGTGTGAACTAGTGCATTAAAGCTGTATGCACTTCTCGCGAGGTGATCTCCACCAACTGCCAAAGCTAACATAGTGCAGTGAACAGGCAACCGGGCGCTCTGTGGACATGGGAGGGACGCCATTCTCCCTGTGGAAAGCTTTTGTTCTATTAGATCTACCTAGAAAACTACTATTTCAAGGTGGAATAGTAACATACGTTTGCTTTAATTGGGGGCCAATGGCCATAGCATGAAAAGATAAAGAAAACGTAAAAGCTTTGTTGTACCTGTCACTCTGACCTTAAGAGAAGTTGTAAGATCAGAATGCATCTGTTTTCCAGAAAGAACACACCGGACGCCTCGTCATTGGAGACCATAAGTCCACATCCCACCACCGAAGTGGTGAGCTTCTTTTTTTTTCAAGATTTTGTAAAAACGCCGTATCCATTGATGATAAAACTGTTAAAGAGATAATGTGTTGTAAGACATGTCCAAACTACTGTCCCTCTGTCGCATACCAATGCTGCCTCTTATTCTTAAGCCCGATGCAATTAACCCGGGTTCCCCACTACACATCCACCACACAGACCTATCCATGCATGGATAAGCCTGTCATGGCTGGGTGTGCCTGCTGTTACTGTTGTCTCCTCTGCAGGGCAGGAAGATAGGCAGATGAACGAGCAACTAGAGATGCAGTACCAACAGGGCATGGATGGGAAGCTGTCGGGCCGGAACCGGAGACACTGTGGCCTTGGTTTCAGTGAGGTAAGGGGGTAAGGAGGGCTTGAAGAGGGCAGAGAGATAGTTTAAATACTTTGAAAAGTAGACCTAGATCTTGCCAGTCATAAAAATTAGCCAGTTATTTAATTAGTAGTTGTCACTTTTTAGAACTCAAGAAATAATATGAAGCAAGGAAAGTTTATCTAAGCAGTTTTTCATATTCAAAGATGCTTAATCTGTCTTATTATAAAAAAATCATATCATTTGTGTTGATAATAACATTAAAGCTAAGTGGAGGAATGAATTAGGGATTAAATACGCCGATGATTGATGGGCAGGTACATTACAAGGGGAGAACACTTCTGCGTCTTGTGTCAGGATTAGTCTGATTCAGGTTAAAGTTGTCCACAGGATGACCTTTAGTAAAAGCAGGTTATCTTAACCGTTGTAGTTCTCCCACCAGCTAGTCTACTACACTTGTTTCGGGCTTGTCCCAGACTAAAAGAATTCTGGTGCTTCATTTGTGATATTAATTTAAGTTATAAGGATCACAATACAATCCTGCCCTCTTCTGGCAATCTTTGGAGTACCAGCCAAACGTGCATTGTGGCGCTAAAGAAAGAGACATCATTGCCTTTACCTCTTGGCGATTCAAATCATTCTTACTGCCTGGAAATCTGCAATCTCAACACCTCAGTCTTTTTTTTTCCTTTTTTATTTACACTGCAAAGACCAAATACAAGTACAGCAGAAACACAACACAATACACTTCATTTCTAATACACAACATAAATACATTTTGCCAGAGATTACAGGTAAGGTTACAAAATGTAATAGATTGCACAGGAAATCATCATCACTGCTCCTTACAGGGTTTCTGCCTTCTACTTATTAGGTTTAAATTCTTGTTCATTACATATTTGAGCTAACTTAAATTATTGTCCTCTTATTTATATATTCTTTGAGTATCCACCTAGGTGATTTTTATAAAGCCCCTGCAGGACTGAGTCTGCATGTTCCAACATTATAAGCTCTAAGAAGTCAGCCAGTTATTCAAAATAAAACAATTCAGTGTCCGTACTTTCCAAATCATAATGATCATTGTCCTTTAGAGTCAACACCACAGTCTGTGAGGCTTAAATGATCTGATGTTTTTCTAAAGGATCTGATGTTTGTCTTAAGCCTCAAACATTTTTTTAAAAAGAAACTGCAACCTTTCATTTCCTGTTTTGAACTATTTGACATATGAGAGGAACCAGTTTGGTCATTCATTGAGTTGGTCCTCTATCTCTTATTGGTCTGTTCTACTGATACAGTAGATTGACAGTAATGTTGGTCCATATAGAAGTTTACTCAGTTGATCGTTTAGGCTACGTGGGTTATATTTTTCTTTTCTTCATTGTGGCTTGTTTTTCTGTCTGCCCTAAGTTGACTTAAATTTAGAAAAAGGAAATACTTTGTAGGTATCCACTGAATGAAGCCATAGCTTGATGCTCCCAAAACTCCCCTCTCACGTAATTTTCATCCAAAAAATCCACAGGACCACATGATCAAAGTTTAAACGTTTACTTCAACTAAAATAAACAAAAAAAAAACAGATACAGCTTAATCCAAAACTATACAAAAAGAGAGAGATGAGGAGAGAGGTCAAAAGACTGTGTGGCTCCATTCTCTACTAGTCTCCACTAAGCCCAATTAAGTCCACAAGCCCCTCCCCCTCCCAGAACCAATGAACAAAAATGATTACATGCATCCATACATTTAACATGATCAGCAATAAGGCTCCTACCTTCTTGATGTTTTAATCTTGTATTCCTGTGATCTTCCACCAATAAAACATGGATACAAATAATGTAGATAAAAATAGGAAGTAGTTCTCAATGTAACCACAAGGTGGTGTATGATTAATACCTAATGAAAGTAAGAGAAGGAACTAAGACGATTAAAGTCAAGTCTTAGATTAATATGCTGCTCCTTCACCTGAGCAGAACTCTTCTAGATAAGAGGAGAGGTGGAGCCATGGACAAAGCAGAATTATTGCATCCATCCCTCTGTGCTGCATGTGGGTTACTTTGACTGCCCTGTTTCCACCAGGCGGTCAGGTTCGGTTCAGTACAGTTTGGTACGGTAAACCCTGATCTTGCTTGCATTTCCACAGTCAACCGTATGCTTACACATCACTAACTCACAGCGGCGCGACATAGACAGCCAATAAATTCAACAAAGAAGAAGGATGTGGGGCGTTGGTGGCACAGTGGTTGGTGCGCGCGCCCCATGTATGGAGGCTGTAGTCCTCCAAGTGGGCGGCCCAGGCTTGAATCCAGCCTGTGGCTCCTTTCCCGCATGTCGTTCCCCTCTCTCTCTCTCTCTCCCTAATTTCCGACTCTATCCACGAACCCGACCGCTTGGTGGAAACGGGGCTCAAGTGTCCAAACACAGGCAGTCTGTTCAACACACTACTGTGCCTTTTCTTTGTGCCGTGTGCAGCTGGGATATAACGCACATGCACTGCCTTTCTTCATTTAAGTAAAACTAAAAAGATGTTTGCGCAACATGAATAAAAACACCACAACACTCACAGCCTCAAGAGACATTTACTGCTCTTCTTGAGTTA
This sequence comes from Labrus bergylta, assembly GCF_963930695.1. Classification (NCBI taxonomy): domain Eukaryota; kingdom Metazoa; phylum Chordata; class Actinopteri; order Labriformes; family Labridae; genus Labrus; species Labrus bergylta. Next base: position 16,541,155 of record NC_089201.1, read on the forward strand.
GACAGAAGTTAGTTTTTTAAACAGTTGAGTTAAAAAGGTCAAATTGTTTATTATTTATTATATTTTGGCTTGAATATTCACAAAAAACCCAAGTACATCTGTTTACTCTCTGGGGTTTTTAAGAAATTCATTTGTAAGACAGATCTTACTAATAATACACTTCCTCTTTCTTAAAGCATCCTTTTGTTCTCCTACCCACAGCCTGAGCCAGAGCCAGTTTCAATTCCCTCGCCACCAGAAGACAGTCAGACAAAAGCAACGGAAACAGAGAAGTCCACTGATAAAAAAGGACGAGCAGACTCCCGGGACAAAGGCTGCGATTCCGATCCAGAAGAACAGAGCTCGGACGAGGAGAAGTCCACCTCAGATAGCAGCGATGAAGAACAGAAACACTGACAAGAAAATGTCCTTTGTCAAGTCTGCGTAGGAGTACAAGGAAAGACATGATTTGTTTGACTGTGAGCGACCACTCATCATTCAGCAGCAGCACCCTAGGTGTGCATGTCGTCACAATGTCACATCTGCAGGGTTTGGTATTTTGAGTTTTCAGATGTTCTATCATGTTTTAGCTTGCAAACTGTCCAGGTTTGATTTTGTCCCAACATTTTAATTGTCAGTGCTTTTGCCACGACTAGTGTGGGATCGGACATGATTGCTTGCCATTCAGCATGATTGGTATTCACATTGTACATTTTGTGGTTTCTTGTTTCAAATAAAAACAAAAGGAAATGTCAGTTGTAATTGTTTGCCTGTGTGAAAACCTCAAACTAGAGTTCCCTTAAAGACAAAAATAAAGTTTCCATGCAGCGTTTGCATTCTGCAGTATGTGTCACAGGAAATGAAAGTGATGTCAACACAATTCTGTTCTGTGCAGAGGAGCTCTTTGACCTATAGTAGGATGTAAAAAAAGACTGCATGGTTTAAACGTGTATTCAAAGCTAAATCACTGCACTGAAAAAGTCATCACATACCATCATTAGTTAGATTGTTAAGTTTATTATTTCCATTTCAACCACTGCTACATTATAAACTGAAGATTTTCCCCTCGTAGAAAACCAGGTTTTTGTAACATAAATATCTTTATTTGTATTTTATCGGCCATATTGCCTTTGTTGATAGTACAGCTGAAGAGAGACAGGAAATGTTCGGAGGAGTGAGAGAGAGGGATGATGCAACAAAGGGCCTCTGTGACAATTTATATTTCTTGACCCTGTGAATAATTTGAGGAAAAATCTGCTCACATTATAAACTTCAATGGTAAATGGACTTGAGCTTGTAGGACGCTTTTTAGTCATCTGACAACTCAAAGCGCTTTGACAGCGCAGGTCACACCTACACATTCACACACTGATGGAAGAAAAGCTATGTTAAGCTAATAGTTAACAGCTAATCACATCACGTAAAATGAATCAACACAATCACAAACAAACCTCAGCTAAGAGTTCTGCTTTCAAATCCTACCTGAGTAAAAGCATTATAAACCAAAAGTTGAAGTCATAAGTTCAGGTTCTGTTATAAAATGCACCGTAGGAAATATAGTTGTATAACATATGGTACATTTTTTTCCAAGGTTCACATCAGAGTTATTTCAAAATACAAACACCAAAGAGCCATGATGTAACGGATGCAGCGCAAGTTATGTCATTCAGGGACTTCTTCATATTTAGGACTGGACTAGCAACAGTCATTTACTATTCTATGACTGAGTGGTCAGATCGGGTCCCCCTAGGGAGGTTTCCCGCTGTCATTGCAAACTGCACACTTTTTAGCCACTGCTGTGGATTCAAGTTTGTCAGCCCTGGAGGCCCTGGGGCCCCAAGAAGTTGCCCGCGTTGTAAGTTGACAAGCAGCTCCTCTGATTTAGATGATCTGTACAGTTCCACTAGGGATTTTATTATTATTATTTTTTTTGTACAAGGGGGAATTTGCTTTGTGGCAGGAGCAACATAGTGATGCAATACACAAGACAAAACAAATGACAGAGGACAAAAAGACAATATTAACAGTCAAATCAAAAATTGAAAGGGTAGCCTATGTGCTTGCCCCATTGGCAGATTTTCTTTTTCCTCATAACAAGCAACCAAGTCCTTATTTTCCCCTTGTAATATCTTGAAATCAGATGTTTATGAGGACTTGTCAGGTACATTTGCATCATAAGCGTGTGCGTTTTTGTTAGATGTAGGCCTGGGGCCACGTTGTGACTCAGAACACCGAGCTGGGCACATGTCTAACACTTTAAAACAGAAAATAAACTGCGCATGTGTCGCATGACATAGAGGCTATGCCAGCAGCATCACACTGATCATTTCCCCGCCTGCTTTCGATGAACAAACACCAGACACTTGGGATCGCGGAAGTCACCAAACCATCTTCTGAACGAGGTGAGGAACAGCTGGCGTGAGCGTTTGAATGTCTTGACATTATTAGGCTACATACATACAAAGAGCATAATTCTTTATGAACGCATCTTTGTAGAACTCGTTTTGAACCAGCGAGTAAATTACATGATTAGTCATTTAAAGTGAGAGCTGACTGTAAATGTTTTGAACTAAGAGAAACTAAAACCGAACACGTAGGAGCTTGTTCTGATGAAGATGTAGCCCTCTTTAGGTTCACAAAAGCTATGTGCTGTGTGTGTTGTAGTTTCCTATGTCTCATATCTTTATGTTTTTTTATTACAACTCAGACTGTGAACTTCGTGAACAGCTGTCTGCATATGGGGCTCGGGCAGGGTACATTTTTTTGATCTGCAACAAAACATACCTTAATGCAATTCATAAACGTCAAACATTTGACCCTCAATGTCACACAGACACATGCACGCGCGCGCAAACCGGTTGCTGTCTTTTTGGATGCTGTGAGCGTTTCACCTCTTTACCCACCGCATCCTTCAGTCAGTATACGTTTACAAGATGCTATGCCGAGGTCAGACTGCACAACACACACTACTCTGGAGCGGCAGACAGGGCAACATATCATATGTACTCTATCATAGAAGAATAGAGGATTTTTTTCATGCCTGTAGCCTACTTGTCGGTGCCACTTAAGTTTTGCCGTTTTGTAATTGCACCAAGCAGAATGTTTCTTGCATTGCATCACTCTAAGAAAAATGTACACAAATTTAAGTTTCCATGTAGAAGCCATTTCTGAGCTTTCCTTATCAGGTCGTCTGTCTTCACCATCCAAGTAGTAGGTGTGTGTTGATGTCCTGTTGTACGGAGACAGCCTACAGCTCAACAATAGGCTTTGACTTTAGCAGTGCTCTAATACTCTTGCCAACTGTTTCTGTTGCCTCTTTGAGTTAGTTCGTATTACTGTTATAACAAGGCGGAACTGTTGATCATATTTCACTTTCAAAATGCATCATGAAGGAAATGATGTTGGCAGGACATTTTTTACACTTTGGTCATTTAACTGCATGGTGCTTAAAATATGAATATTCCCAATAACAAAACAGTTTTTTTCTGTGCCCACAATGATTTAAGTTTAACTTTATTGATCCCCAAGGGGAGTTTCAGTTTTACACTGTTTTCTTGAAACAGGAACAGACATTAATCCTAAATGAATGAGTAAAAACAAAACATGACACTCTGTAACTTTACGGATCCTGTCAGCTATTTGACTGGTGAATAAGTCTCGTAAAATCCTTGCATAACAGTGATAAAAATTAGCCGATACCGATACTCAGTGGTTATGCTAATATCGGCCGATATTATCGGCTGGTCGATCAATCGGTCTGGTTCTACTCTACATGTAAGAGTTCTGAGTTAAACCACTGTGCAGAATCTAATCATCTTTTCCTACATCCTATTTTAGGTGTTGGCTTTAAAATGGATGCTGCTAAAGAGAGTGGAAAGTCATCCATTAGACCAGAGTTGCCAGCCTCATCCTGCCTGTCTATGAAAAGTGATGCCTCCAAAAATATCATTTTAGAGTTCAACAAGGACGCAGCTAATAGGTAGAGTTTATTCTGTGTCTTTGGCTGAGGGGATTGTAATGTTAGTATATGGATCATTCTTTGTTAAAAAGAAAAATGTGTCCACTTCTAATATCCTACTACATTTCCATGGATATTTCTTAAACGCTCACTGTTTCACAAGAACATTGCATAACAACTATACTTCTATCTTTCTTTCTTACCAGACCAATAAATGTTGAGAAATCAAACTTACCAACCTCATCCTGCCTGTCTTTGAAAAGTGATGCCTCAAAAAACATAATTTATGAGTTCAACAAGGACGCAGCTAATAGGTAGAGTTTATTCTGGGTCATTGGCTATGGGGATTGAAATGTTGGTATGCAGAATTTTTTGTTGAAAGAGAAATTTGTCCATTTGTCCAACTCTAATTCTATCTTTCTTTCTTATCAGACCAATAAATGTTGAGATATCAAACTTGCTAGCCTCATCCTGCCTGTCTTTGAAAAGTGATGCCTCCATAAATATCTATAATGATTTCACCAAAGAAGCACCTGGAAGGTACACAAAGTCTATTCTCGATTGATGTTGTTCTGTCTGCTTCTCTTATTTAGCCATGTATTTTAATCAATCAAATGTATTTCAGTTTCCACTGTCTGCTGTTTTGGTAAAAATTTGATGTTTCCAAAATATTCTTTATGAATAGAGGGACATGTACGGTGACTGACAAGGGCAACCTACCAGCACCAGCCAAAATAATTTACATAAGGAGAAAACAAAATGCAAATTCAGACACACTGCAAATTTAAAAAACACATGAAAATGACCCAAATAAATGCAACAAAGGAAACGCGCTGCATTGACAATTGCATTGACAGCAAAAGTGCTGCAAATACATAAATGATTCACAGAAGGGCAGGCAATGTTTGGGTGACTCTTGATTTCTTGGGGTCACGATTCGATTCAGAATCTCAATTCAAAACTATTCTTGATTCATGATTCAAAGTCTATTTTTGAAGTAGTACATACTTCAGGATCTACTCCAGTCATCTGTGAGACTGGATGACTTTCTTTCTGTTCCATTTGGTGTTCTACTGAGTTAAAGAGCTAGCCTTATCACTTAGCAGTGAGTGACTGATTAGCCAAATAAATCGAGTCATAAACACACAAATGAATTAACAACTACAGAAACAAAAGCTGCAAATCCAGTTTTGACAAATTGAAGTGCTTGAGGCCTGTAGGGGTGCTAAATGTTCAGACTGAACTGTAAGAAGTATCCACAAATCGTCTCCATGACAACGTGCAGACAAGATGAAACAGCTCCTTCTTTATGATCAAAAGATCAAAGATCTTTTTTGAAAACTTGACAGCTGTTGCTGCTTTCTGTTTGTATGCAAAGCCATCACAACGCAATGACAGGTTCACTACAGCTTTGTGTAGCCATGCACACAATACCAACTCAACAATAACACTATTAGTTCTGATAATAAAATAATCTGTATCTGCATCTCTAAACATAAAGTATATATACTTTTATTATTTGTCTGAAGAGGCCAACATGACTGTCCAGAATTGGTGGGCATGGATGGAATTGCCATATTTAAGGTAACCATGTCTCTAATGTCTTTACTGAAAACAAATTGCTATGATGAACTACCTGGTTCTTGTGTACATAGTGTAGTCGTTAAGTTACAGATATATCTCTTAAATTTGAACCATTACTCATTCTACTTCTTTTTATCGCAGATGGTCGAAGAACACGCCCAGAACGCTTTGCTGTGTGAGATAAAAAGGTTTAAAGAGATGCTCTTTCCACATCTTACACAATCTTTTGGAAGCGACAAGCCAAATCAAGACTGTTCGAACACTGAAGATACAAATGAAGACACCAGTGCCAGTGAGGGGGCTCTGAAGATAACACTACACGCCTTGAAGAAAATAGGCCACAAAGCGCTGGCCGACCAACTCGAGAAAAGTAAGTACCACCAGAAGAAACATGAATGTATTAAGTGTTTTATCCAAAGATCGATGAGGGAAGGACTTGAGCACGTATGAATCCTTGTTGTAACTTCTTATGCCAAATTAAACTTCTAGACCACACAAACACTTGAGGTACCAATCTTGAAATGTGTGCATCAAAATGATTTCTTACTTTATGTTCCCTCTCTGAAATTAGACGTCTATGGGGAGCTCGATGTATGTCAGCGCAAACTCAGACGCAAACTGAAAAAGTTTGAATATATTTATGAGGGAGTGGCCCAGCACGGGAACCAGACACTTCTCAACAAGGTGTACACTGAGCTCTACATCACAGAGGGAGTCTGTGAGAGTGTTAATAATGAACATGAGGTCAGGCAGATTGAGGCTGCGACCAGGAGACGGGTAACAGAAGATAGACCGATCAAATGTGAAGACATCTTTAAGCCCCTGCTTGGACAAGACACATTCATCAGAATTGTGATGACTAAAGGCATCGCTGGCATTGGAAAAACAATCTCAGTACAGAAGTTTAACCTTGAGTGGGCCGAGGGAAGAGTCAACCAGGATATCCAACTCCTGCTGAATCTTCCATTCCGGGAGCTCAATCTGATGACGGAGAGACACTACACACTGACGCAACTTCTTCATCATTTTCTGGATGAGGCAAGAGAATCAGGAATATCAAATTTTGGCAAATATAAACTTGTACTGATATTTGATGGGTTGGATGAGTGTCGGCTTCCTCTGGACTTCGACCACAACGAGCCCTGCAGCAGTGTCTCAGAGCCAACTTCAGTGGATGTCCTACTGACAAATCTCATCAAGGGGAACCTGCTGCCTTCTGCACACATCTGGATCACCTCCAGGCCTGCTGCTGCAAATCGCATTCCAGCTGATCTTGTGAACCGTGTGACGGAGATACGTGGCTTCAACAACCTCCAGAAGGAAGAGTACTTCAGGAAGAAAATCTCTAATCAAGACATGGCCAGTAGAGTCATCTCACACGTGAAGTCAATCAGGAGCCTCCATATCATGTGCCACATACCAGTCTTCAGTTGGATATCTGCCACCGTCCTGCAGAATATTTTAGGTGAAACAGAAAGCCTGAAAGTGGAGGAGGATGGGAAAAAAAGGGACATGCCTGAGACCCTGACACAAATGTACACACATTTCCTGGTGTACAACTCAATGATCCGATCCAGGAAGTATTCATCTGAGTCCCATGGCAAAATGGACGATGAGATGATCTTGAAGCTTGGAAAACTGGCCTTTGAGCACCTGATGAAAGGCAACATGATCTTCTACGAGAATGAACTGAATGAGTACAACATCAATGCGAATGATGCTGCAATACATTCAGGAGTGTTCACACAGATCTCCGAGAAGGATCTTGGACTTCATCCGGCGAGAGTGTATTGCTTTGTGCATCTCAGCATACAGGAGTTTTTTGCTGCAATGTATGTTTTCTACACATTCGTCTGCTTCGACCAGAACTTGCTGGAGCCTCAAGAAACAACCACAGTCCCAGAGTCTCCCAACGACGTGACCAACCTTCTCCAGAGTGCAGTGGACAGAGCCTTGCAGAGCGACAATGGACATCTGGATCTGTTTCTTCGCTTCCTTCTTGGCCTATCACAGCCAACCAATCAGACTTTGTTGAAGAGCATCCTGACCACAATGGTGAGCAACTCGCCAAGCAATGATGTTATTGTTGACTACATCAAGGTGAAGATTTGGCAAAATCCATCCCCAGAAAGATGCATCAATCTCTTCCACTGCCTCAGTGAGTTGAATGATCAGTCTCTATTGGAGGAAATCCAGCACTTCCTGAACTCTGGTAGTTTGTCAGAGACAACTCTGTCACCTTCCCAATGGTCTGCTCTGGTCTTCATGTTGCTGACTTCAAAGGAAGAGTTGGATAAGTTTGACCTGAGGGAATATTCACGATCAGAGGAAGGTCTTCTGTGGCTTTTACCAGTGATCAAAGAATCCAGAGTAGCCTTGTGAGTAGAGAACCTTTTCCTCTGTGCCTTTCATAATAGTTATATGATGTTATTTCTTTATTTAGGATACTTTTTCTTATGTTCAACTATTGAACAATAAAGAGAAGTGGATCTGATAGTTGGTCCAGATTTGAGGTCATATCATGCAGTGATGTCTTTTTTTGTTGTTTTCATTTGATTTCAATTTCAAAGTGGAGACTAGCACAAGTCGATTTATACACTTATTCTGAATATGGCGGCTCCACAGAGGAGGCTGGATCTCTTCTATGTGATTGTCCGATTCCTTGATGTCCTCACTCAAAATCAAACATTTAGCATATTCAGCTAACATATGACCTAATGTTCTTTTTATTTTGAAGGCTTAAAGAATGCAACCTCACAGACAAATGCTGCAAAGCCCTCGGAGAGTTGCTAAGCGATTCATGTCTGAAAGAGCTGGATCTGAGTGATAACGATCTTCAAGATTCAGGATTAGAAATGTTGTCTGCTGGGCTGGCAAGTCCAACATGTCATCTGGAAAAACTGAGGTTCGTGACAAGTGCTTCATCAGGCTTTGTATTTTATAATGCAGGTGAAACCACCTATCGTAAAGCAAGGCTCAGTCTTGTGATTTAAAAAAAATCTTTTATCTTTCCTTCAGGCTGCCTTTTTGTGGAATAACAGAGGTTGGTTGTGGCTTTTTGGCTAGAGCTCTGAGGTCCAACCCAAACCATCTGAAGGAACTGGATCTGAGTTACAACTACCCAGCGCAGCTAGGGATGGAGCTCTTGTCCTCTGTGCAGCAAGACATAAAACACCTCACCATCAGGTAGAGCTTTACAGCTTTTTGTACTTCATGGTATCAAGACTATCTCTGCACACAGCTTCATAATCTATACGTACAGAGACCGACCCAACTGGCCCAGTTGGTGTGGATATTTCTTAAAGACACACCATTATGTGGTCAATGGGCATGCTATAGCTGGTTTGCTTTTCCCCTAATTCCAAAGAAGGATTAGACCTACTGCCGATTCAGAATTTCTGTTTGTTATTAGCATGTCATAAAGAGAAATCCACATTAAATGCATGAGGGGGTTCAGACCCCTTACACATGGAATTTAACTATGTTGAGTGATATTCTCTTTACCTAGGGCACCAAGGTTTCAATGGATCTGTGACTTAGGTTGTTGTTATGTAAGGAACTTGGCACACTTTCCACATTAAATGTCATTGTTTGATTTTTCCTAGCTTGACCGGCAATGCAGAGTGCTACTTGAAATCATCCCTGAAGAAATGTAAGTTTCTTTACACACTAATCAATGAGCATTTCCACACAGGCAGACAAGGTGTTCAACCTTAAATACAATGAGATAGTAATATTATTTCAGTTAAACAACATTGTTTGATTTTCTTGTTACCATTTTTTTTTCTTGTCAGATTCATCCCAGCTTACAATGGATGTCAATACTGCCCACTCTCACCTGTCTTTTTCTGAAGACAAGCTAAGAATGACTCGAATGGCAACAGCACAGCCGTATCCTGACAGTCCAGAGCGATTTACAGACTGGGGACAAGTTATTTGTAAAGAGGGCTTGTCTGCCCGTTGCTACTGGGAAGTGGAGTGGACTGGTGAACGCACAGGTATCGGAGTGGCTTATAAAGGAATCAGCAGGAAAGCAAAAGGTAACGAGTCAGTCCTTGGCTACAACAAGCAGTCCTGGAGTCTGCGCTACTGTCATGGTAAATACACTGCCTGGTACAATAGGGATGATGCGCCCATATCTGTCCCCTACTTCAACTCCAAAAGAGTTGGAGTGTTCTTGGACTGGTCAGCTGGAAGTCTGTCCTTCTACGCTGTATCATCAAACACCATGACTCACCTGCATACGTTCCACGTTCAATTCTCTGAGCCATTGTATCCTGGCTTCAGGTTAGGACTTGCAGATACTTCTTTAAATCTGTGCCAGCAATAATACCTTTAAATTCTGTTAAAGATGCACATAGCATAAGTCAAGGATTAGAAGTATGCTAACCCTAGAAGGATTTCAGATTTGTTGTTTGAACATGCATTTTCCATCTTCATGCAAGATCAACTCCTAGTAACTAAGTATTACTACGAAGCAACTCACACTGGGTGATTTTATCAATAGTTTGTTGAAAACATCTGACAAAAGAAGTCACGTTTAAAGAAAGAATTTGCAAAAATGTTAAACATGAATATAGCAGAAATCAAGTCTATCCTCTGTAAATGTCTCGCTGAGTCATGACTGTCTACAATGAGTGAGAAGAAAGAGTCCCGCTTGCTGTGTTGTTGTCGGAGCCCTGTTTACATCATGTTGACTTGGACGGGACGGCCAGCTCCTCCCCTTGAGTATAAAAGTTGTTTTAGTCAAGGAATAGAGAAAAGAAGAAGAACATACTCACTGCTTATTTGAATGTCACTTTTGCATTTTTAGATTACGGTCATTCCGTGTAAATTTACATGCAATGGGAAACTAAAAGCTAACTAAAGTGAGCTAACATTAGCCTGCTAACACAACGATGCAGGCCACAGGCTGTTGCAGCTCAAGCAAAGGACAATTGCGCTGGGCTCATTCATGAGAATGTGAGGGGAGGGGGGTTGGAGGTGTGTCGCTGAGGGAAAGCGGAGGCTTCAGTATGCGAAGGTGCGGCAGCTAGCAATCACCAAGCTAGCTGTTTGCACTTAGCTAACATCTTTGCGCTGGAAACTCCTCTGGAATATCTATACGGCTGTGTTCGATAAGTCACTTCATTCAAGTAAAAAACACATTTCAGACATATATACACTCATATATGAGTATCATTGAGTTATACTGTATTTACTGTAATCTTAAAGAGCCCATATTATGCCCTTTTTGGGGTTCGTATATTTAATCTATGTACCTACTAAAGTATGTTCACAATAGCTAAAGTTAGAAAAAAGTGTCTGTTGTCACTTACTACCGCTCCATGCACCGGCTCGCTTCTGACTCTCTCTCTAAGGCTCTGAAGTGCCCACGTTCAGAGTCCCCACGTGTGCCAAGTCTGATCTGATTGGTCGGCCTGTCGGCTCTGCCGTAATTGGTCAGTCGCTCAGCCACTCTGGCTCCGAGGGCCGGGGAGCAAAAACATAAGCACCTTAGCACTACTGTGCTACCGCAGGCTAAGGCATGTCGTGGGCGTGCTACAGAAGTTAACGGGCGTGCAACATGAGCTGCTGGGCTTGCCACAACGAGCCAATGGGCTTAGATCAGTGATATCACACTGACAATGACGTCGGACTGACAAATTTTTATCGAGGGGGGCTGGAACCGAGTGTTACGTGCAGCTAACAGGAGGACGTAGGAGAAGCCGCGTTTCCGCAGACTTTGAATTTTTGCAAATAGATGTGCCTAAACATGCACATGGAAAACACACTAAAGAGCATATAAAACCAGAAAAAGCATAATATGGGACCTTTAAACATGCATCATATGTCCGTATCTTATATGTCTTCATATTTCTTTTAATGTTTGTTCAGGTTTAAAGCTTTAAGGCTTTTATTAAATGCCACTTAATTGATCAGGAGTTTGGGTTAAAAGTTATAAATAAAGGCACTTAGGTGGATCTTGTCATAAGTGTTTTGTTTTAAACATTTGTATTTATTTATTTTACTTACAAAATACAAGGCACTTAAAGAAAGCATGAAAGCAACTGTGTAGGGGCCTAAAAATGGCTTCTATCAAAACCACTACCAGAAGACAAATAAAGTTAATAAAGAACCACTAAAACTAAATTGATATTAGACATCACATATCAAGTGCAGGCATTTAGTAGAATTTTTTTCTGAACAAAGAAACAGTGTATTGTACTTTGTGTAATTTTGAGAATTTTTGTCATGTGAAAATAATGTTCTTTAATTACATCTAAAAAAAAAACCGCTCACTCTCAGTAACTTATAAGGGTGCTAAACAAGGCCGTGTCCAGACTTTGTGGCCCAGCTGGGACAGTACTAACTTGTGCAGGGATGGCCTGAATCAACTTTTAAGTAACACAAGATAATGGCAAAATACACATCTTCTAAGCTTATTTCTTAGAAGAAGTAAAAAATAAAAGTATATCCAAATTCACAATTTTAAAGTCAAACATTGGCACACTGAAAACTATGAGCTGCCTTTTGCAACACAGCCTGAATGATGGATTTAACACAAGTGCCACATCTGGCAAGGCAAATGACCAATTGGAGTGCCACGGGGGCTGACCAATAAGATTTCAAGGGGGGCCAATGCCACCCCTGGCCACCTCTCTGGAAATGCCCCTGGTGCTGAATCCTCAACCAAAAAAAATATCAAAGGTTTTTTTCAGGACAGCACACCAAAATCTTATTTTTCCACTTTTTTATTTATTTTTAAATAATGCCCTACAGCTTATTGAGAACAATTATTTATTTATTTAATAATTATTTGTCACAATGAGTATGAAGTGTGTAACTGACCACCTTATTTACAGTCTAAGATAATATGCGATACATGTACCTACAATGACACAAATGATTGAATGCATGCACTTTAAGATATATAGCATGGGATAATTTTGTTAGTTCATATGAAGTCTATGACAAAAATCTGTTGAACATAAATGTACAAGTATGAGAAACATGTATTTTACTAAATGGACCAAACATTTATAGGGAACACACACAAAAATAATAAAAGTTGTTTATCTAATTACATGTTCTGCCTTTTTATTATCATTCATATTTGTCATTTGGGGCAGCTGTGGCTCAGTTGGTAGAGTTGTTGTCTCTCAACCGGAAGGTCGAAGGTTCAGAAATACAAATTTGACTTTTTATCTCATAATTTTGAATGAAATGAGCCCCCCTGAGTTTCCCGGTAGACATTACTCCTCTGTAGTGAGAATAAAAATGGCGGACCTGATCAAAAGTTTTGTTCGATTCTGGGGGTGGAGTCCATGGGTGGAGATATCATTTTTAACCAGAATCCCACTGTGACATCACAAGGAGAGCACATTTGAAACAGAGTATTTTTCTCTGTGTTGTAAGACTTATGCAGACCCCAAACAAAGGACTGGATGGATTTATATCACATTTTGTGGGTCTGTAGATACTCAGGTTACCCAAATATATGTTCAGAAACACTGTAGAAGTGGCGTTTTCATAATATATCCCCTTTAAAATGACTGACAGATATTCTGTAACATCATATGAAAGGTAATTCATCCTTTGGCAGACAGCTATTTTCCATATGAGTGTAAACGTATGAGAAAGGTGTATTTACATTAAACATTAAAATGAAACAGAAACAAATATTGAACATTTAATCAAATATTTATTTGTTATGACGACTTCACCGTTTTCATGTTTTTTTTAAATTATAAATCGTATTAAAGTGTTCTGTATTTGTGTTGATTGACAGGAGGTGGTCATTGTGTGACAGAGTTAAGAAAGAAAGAGTAGAAGCTGAACAAACAGCTCAACTAAACTCAAGATAAACAGTGTCAATAAATAATAAAGGTTCATGTCAAAACATTCCTACTACAGTGTTAGCACTTTGGTTTTTGGCTTTCATCTCATTTCTTGTATAAACTTGTAAAAATACAGACCAAACAGCAAAGCCGATCATCTCAGTTTAAAAAACAAATAATTCAGTTGTGTTATAAATTATGGTTACTTAGTTTTTGTGGTGTAAGTGTAGAAGCAAGAAAACTCGATTCTTATTCCAAACTCTGAATCACAACTCTTATAAAATGTGTCTAAAAAGAGTGATTGGTTACAGGTGAATCAGTTAGTTGCACACAGATCCTTCTCCCTCTGGAAGATCCTCATCTGTTGTGTTGTGTTGCTCGTTCCTGCAGGTCAGTGCTCTGCAGATGCTCTGGCTGAACACAAGGAAAAATGTAATCAGTATTGTCAGGACATCAGAAGTGCTCTCACTTCTTTAACTTGCATCAGAGGTTCTTATGCAGATCAAACAAGAAGAGGTTTTCGAAGATTTCACATAGAATAAGGGTTCCCAAACTTTTTAGCCTGTGACCCCTAAAATAAGGTGCTAGAGACTGGAAACCCACACTGTCCATGGAGGGGGTTAAAACATTTACTGTTGGTCACAGCCGGGCAGACTAACAGGCTACATTTTTTTTTGTCATTTATTGTAACAAGGAAAAGACAATTAATCTTTTTACCTACTTTGTTTGTATATATTTTCACAAAAAGTAGTAAAATGTGCAGTTTTAAGTCATTTTATGTTTTTGAAAGGAATCTCGCAACCCCCTCTCTCAGTGCCTTGTGACCCCCCCAGAGGGTCTCGACCCCCACTTTGAGAACCACTGACAGCTGTGTCACAACTTAGACAGAACACTGAGCCGCCTTTGTGGGCCAAAAAATAAAAAATATGAACAATGAGTTCAACCTAATTCTGGTATTGACTAGCAAGGGCGCGGACCTTTAATAATTTAGTCGACCAATCGCACATCTCTAATTTTAAATCAACATAAAAAAGGAAATTCAGCCTTAAATTCTGTAGACATAAAAAACTACAGTCCTGAGAAATGTGGGCGCCTCATGTACAACAGTGGAATAGTATAGTATCCATTAGGCTGGATATTTCCCACAACCCCAGGATACGATATATATCATGATATAGGATTCACTACAACAGCTGTTCTTTATTGTTGAGAATAAGAACAGAGACGTATTAAGGATCCTACGACTTCAAACACTTAAATTCAGGTCCTCAGAGATCCTAGAAATACATTAATATATTTGAATCCCAGAGCTATGGTTATGGTGTTATTGTGAACACCAATTGTCTTTTAAAACTGTCACCACAGCTTTGCAGCCACATCAATTCTGTAACATCTGCATCGATATGTGTTTGCAAGGAGCACATGACGATATATTGCCATATGGATTTTTTGAGCACAGCCCTAATATACATAATAATAAAATCTACAAACATGACCGTCATTAGTCCTGAAAGAGACCATTGTTATATTTAAGAAAGAAAGCACACAACTCGCACCAAACACCACACCTTCACAAAGCAGCCCTTCACGATACAAGAGCGACACATACCAAAACAACGGCTGAAAGAAACCAAAGATCTTTGGCCAGGAAATCCCCCCAAACAAAGAAGCCAAGACTGAGCACAGATTGAATTCAAGGCCTCGCTACAAATATGGAGGAAAATGCAAAACCAAACTACAAAATGTTCAGTCAAATGTTAGAAGATGATTTTCTTTTATCAGAGAATGTTTTATAGTCAGGCTTGAGCCCCGTGTCCACCAAGCTTTTTTTTTTTTCTGAGGGTCGGATTTTCAGTTGTTTTCAATGAGGAGAGAGCGCACGCAGCAGCAGGCTAAGAAAAGCCCAGTGCCCAGCTTTTTTTTCTGAGCACTCTGCCTTCTTTGTGTGCCGCCTCAGGATCATATCTTGTACCCATGTCCTTTTTTCTTTTCTTTTTTTTTTTAAATGTGTCTGATCGGGAATAATAAAAGATCTAAAATAAAAAACCTTACAGTAAAAGGTTACAGACAGATGTGCAATGCTAGGTGGACACAGGGTCTTAGTCTTTAATTTTTTTTGTTCCAACCTCAGATTTTGTCTCGTTATGAAAATGAAAGGAAACTAAATCTTCTCAGGTTCATTCAGGGCACATTTCTTAGGGGTTAGGAGAGTTCGCTTTGTCACCAATCTGTGCACACTCCATGGCCAGAACATTTTATACAGAGACACACATCACCGGGAACACAATGACGCACACATCCAACGAGGGAAATGGACATTGTACCTGGATCAGAATATCGCCGCAATTCTCCAGCCCCTCAGTCTGCACACCGGGGACACACACAATATTTGGTTTGTAACTAGAGTCACTGTGTGTGTGTTTGTTTGTTAGTGTTTGTGAGATCTGATGGAAGTACAGTTTAAGTTTCAAGTTTAAGAGATAGTGACAACATTTAGGTTGGTGGTCTCTAATTGGCTGTTTGCAGGATTACTTGCTTTAACTATGAAGGTTAGGTTAACCATAATGAGTGTTGAAAAACTGATATTAAAGCAAACAGCTGGAGGATGCATAGTGTTGACAATGGTGGGTGAGTGCACTGACCTGCAACCAGTTTGCTTTTGCGTGACGCCTCAGAGGCCAGAACCTGAGACACGTTCCTGATCCTCTCCTGCTGCTGCAGAGCCGAGTCCAGCTCACTGAAGTCCAGCGGTGCAGACGGCTGAATGTTCTGAACACTGTCGACACAAACACTCAGGACAATAAACCAAGGGACTCATGACAAGGTATTTGATGAAGAACCTGCCCTGGGTTGTCACATAGCTAGAGGAGGTACTAATCACTGAGCTTTACAATCCTTCAGTGGTAACTTGGTGACAGTTTTTATTTTATTGATTTATTTTTGGGGCTTGTTTTGCCTTATAAGGAGGGTGGACAAAGTCAGAAACCGGGGAGAGTGAGTGGGGAAAGACATGCCAGAAAGGACATTTTGCATAATATGTGACCTTGAATATTTAACTCCAAGCATCTTCCTTGTGCATAGTGATTCAGCCCAAGAGATAACGTAAGCACCATAATCAACAGCAGTGTCAACCCAACGATTTGAGGTCAGTCTACCTGGATTTGGTCAGCAGGGTCTTGATGCGCTCGGCCCGGTGCGAGCGTTCCTCCAGCTCCTCCGGACTCAGAGGCTCTTCAGAGTCAGACTCGATGTAGCGCTCTGGGATTACAACTTTCTGAGGTTTGGACAGCTGCATGTTGGACAGACAGGTGGTCAGTCTTATAATCCATTAGTTTAAGGACAGCCCTGTTTACTACATGATACACAAAAACTAATGTTCGCTAGTTTTTTCAGTGTTTCTGAAAGTTTCAAGAAAACTACCAACCCTACCTTTAATGCTACATTTATTCACGGGAGCTTTGAACTTCTAGAATCTCTAAAAATGTAAACCTGTCCTTGATGTAGTTCCCTGCCTCTTTTCTCGCTCAGATGTGTGTCTACCTCTCGGCTGATGTCCAGGTTATATTCGAAAGGCTCCACGTCGACCTCTCGTATGTGCGCCTTCACCGTCACCCACTCCTCTGATTGGATCTTTTCTCTGTCTTTCACTTGATTCCACCCTTCATCACTTTGACCCTCTGCAACAGGTCGTTCCACCTGCCAATCAAACACCTGGAGAGGGCAGGAGGCAGGATTACACGGCTGGCTGGGTGACTTTGAAACAGATTTTCACAGAACATTTGAAGATGTGAGCCTTTCAATACATTGAAATACATTATGAAGGGTTTGGGATTTTTTAAAATGATTATAAAACTGATTCAGAGCCGTTGAGATTGACACAGATGAAACACATTTCTATACATATCTCTGCCTGTGTCTTTTATTTAATACTTAGGTCTGATTTCTGTGGATATCTGCATATTTACTTTATTTTAACAAAAAGACTTGAAAGTTTCACATGTGTGTATTTAAGAGCAGAGATAATTATCTTATCAGTTAATTAACTGGGATTAAATTATTTTGCAGCATATTTTATCACTGATTTACTCAAAATTCAAATCTTTTAAAATTTGAACATGTGTTTATTGGTCCCGTCTTCCGTGATGGTAAATTTAAATCTTTGGATTCTTCACTTTTTATCAGCGATAGAACTGACACATGCAGAGCTTTTACTTCTTCTGGACAAATATGTGAGCAAGAGATTATTTAAAAAAAAAAAAAAAAATCTGCAGGTAAATGGATGACATGAAAGAGAATTGGGAGTTGTAGCCCTAGTTTCTTTTAAATGTCATTAAAGGTTAATAGAAAGTCCAGAGGTAGGGGCTCAGTTACGATCTCTTTGAGGGTAAAAGCACCAGTGAGGAAATCATGAAAATAACTGATATTAGCAGAGTTATAAAATGAAAAAGACCAAACTATTGTCGTGGTAGATTTTTCCCCAAGGAGTTTGATTGATGTCTTTGAATGATGATGCTGTGGTTAAACATATTGAGTCTCTGCAGTGAGTCGTGTCTCAGCTAGAGGGAGACAAATGTCGAGTTTTTAAAAATCTCTGCAATGAGGAATAACTACAGGTTAAATTTTCCACACAGGAATACCACATAGAATTCCCAAGGACTAAGAGTTTGTGTTTCTGGAAGTTGTAATTGCACACTACACTAGATATTCTGCTCCCCCATATACCAACACATTCTCATCTATAAAAACAGTCTGACTCTTATTCTCAGCCTTGTACTTGTGTCTATGTGCACATGGTCTGTTTCCAACACAGAGAACTCCCAGGGCTATAAGTCTGTGTGTCATGAAGTTGTAATTACACACTTAGGTTGTCAGATCTTTTTGAAACTTTGATATAATTCTAGGAAAAAGTCCTAATCCCCTGATAGTCAGCATTTTTTTGTTTTAAATTACCAAAACATTGCATGCAAACTCCCACACAACGTATAAGTTGCACATATACATTGGCAATGTGTCTCCTCTGCTGTCACCTCCTCTGCTCTGTCTGAAGAGACATAAATGTAACTTTTGGATCTTTATTTGCCGACCTGTGAATCTGACCACAGCTGCTCTCTCTATCTCTTTTTTTTGGTTAAAATTGTGAGTGAAGATCTACATTTTTTAAGCTTTGATACTTTGATAATAACTATACTTGTGAACATTAAAATAAGAGTGATTGTATCATTTTAAAACATGTGGTATCAGATGTAAGAAAGTATAAAAAACTTTAACACAAAACACATCCTTCTCCCCTTTAAACACTTTCTTATTTGCAAAATAATTGGACTCCTATTCTGGAACAAGTAGTTATGTCCATGAGCATGTGGTGAGTGTGCATGTGTGGTACTTGTTGTGAGTAATCATCCAAGAAGCATCAAAGCAGTGCATGCATCCACTCCCCTCCACATCCTGCAGCAGCGTCTGATCTGTCGCTGTGTTCACATGCTCTGAGAAAACATCCCATGCCTTGTTGTGCTCAGGAGAATCAGACACACACAGAGGGAAAGAGAGGAAGAAACCATGCAGACAAAAACAGATTCAAACCCAAACTCCCCCCACCACCACCACACCAGATTAGGAAGAACACAGCAAAGAGGAGGTTCAGAAGCAAGAAACTCTTTATTGTCGAGTGCAAATCTCTACATGATAGAAAAGAAAAGGGGAAAGAGTTGGTTGTTGCTTCTCTAATGACACAGAATTAGGTTGTGATTCGCAGTTTCACTTCTCTAAGATCTCTACTATATTTCTACTCTTCAACTGAGCAACCTCCTGGAACTATTTTCTTTTTTGATCTCATATATCGTACGGAGCTCTGGAAGGGTAAAAAAAAAGGATTATGGCAAAAAAGCTTTCAACATCAATACTTGTCTGAAAAACAAGGAGTGGACAGCGGAGCCGTGAAAAACCACTTCACCTTTCATCAAATATTGCAACAGTACGGCCCCTTATTGTCCTTTCCTCACCGAGTCCTCATGACAAAGATGTCCACTCCTTGTTCACTCTTGTTTCTTATTGCATTTTAGCCTGTCTCGTGTATTTAGGATGCATAAAACAGCACAGCATAGGCCACTTTAAAAAGCACTCCCATGAGTACTGATTCTCTTCCCGCCTTCAATTGTGGCATTGCAAAAAAATCCACCACTGTCAAACCATAAAAAATAACCTTGTAGCCTGTACAAGAAAAGGCTGTTTTAATGAGGATGTTAATTCAAATATAAAACGGTGTAAACACGTTGGATGCTGGCGGAGTAGAGAAAATAAAATATGCTCTCGTGTTTATGGTTATTATGCATTAAAAAGATGTAAAAAGAAGAGGATTACAGACTATGTATTGCTCACTGTTAAGGGGGATGTTTGATTGCAAGGGGTTCTGGGAAATGCAGTGTGATTACAGGCAGATCTCACAGCAGATTTGAGTGTTAGTCTGTAATCAATATGTTGTTCGCTTTGAGTCGTCACAAGACTAGAAAAGCGCTACACAAGCTCAAGTCCACTTGCCATGTATGCGTAAAGTTATGTTAATGGAAGACTCTGACAGTTTGAATTTTATTTCATATCTTATTTTTTTGCCCAGTTAGCATTGTTAGCATGACCATTATGGGCACCAAACAGACTGTATAAAAAGATGGACGATGAGACAACTCCCCAAAAGTGAAGCAAAAAGATTTGGAGCTCCCCCTACTGACTTGCTGCAGTATAGGTCATAAGCTCCACCCTCTCCATTGGTCGAACTATTCAATTAAAAGAAATGTTAAATAAGTGCTTCTCAAACATGGTTTATGTATGTAAAGTTTGTTCTTATTATGCTGATTTTTGTCCAAGTTCTTATTTTTCAAAGTTTAGTTTTAATTATCTATTTGTTGCAGTAGAAAGGATAGACTCCATGATTGACATTTCTGTTGACAAATGAGGCTCCAGCGGGGGAGGGGGGTGTTAGCAACCAGATGAGCAGAGTGGAGGAGGAAGAGCAGAAGGAACGTAACAAACACTAACACGAGAGTCATTAAACTTTCCATAACCGTGAGTGTCTGCTTCGAACCAACGTGAGAATCTGTTCTGCTGTGGACTGTTCACACCAGAGGCATTTCTTTATGTATTATATGAATGAATGTATACGTTTGTTTTGTTATCAGAAGGAGTGGGACGTCAACACGGCTGCTCCACCAGCTGATCCCTACTGCACAGACTCTGGCTTTAAAGCCTTGTTTCCACCAAGCAGTCCAGTTCAGTTCAGTCCAGTTTGGTCCAGTTTGGTCTAGTTTGGTACAGTGTGGTACGGTAAACCCTGATCTTGCTTGCATTTCCACAGTCAACCGTACCCTGATTGGGTAGGCTGGATGGCAACAGCTGCGTCAGCTATGTTAGCGTGACATCATAGCAGCACAACACAGTGTAGCCCGCCAATAATTCGACAAAGAAGAATGCGACACAGTGAACCAGGGGAAACAATGGAGGATGTCCAGCAGGAGCCTTATTTGTCAACAGAGCTTTCAATCTGATATTGACTGATATTATCGAAAAAAAAACAAAAACAGCCTTGAGATCACTCTCTCAAAATCCACTGGACTGGATTTAAACATGGCACGTTTTGTGTTTGTCCTTTATTACTGCTGTCGCATGGTAAGTGACGATGCTTTCGACCAAGGAGCGGACTGTAGTGTGCCTAGCTCCACCCCAACAGAAGGGTAGAAAACATGGTATGGATCGGTTATTTTGGTTATTCCCAACTTCTGAAAGTCGGAAAGCCAATAAATGTCTACAGAACCGAACCATACGGACCGCTTGGCAGAAACAGGGCTTAAATAGGCATTTTGTCAGAACTAATCACGTGTATTTTGGCTTCATTTTTGTACAACAGGGGGAGGTTGAGACCAGGCGTCCATCTTTATATACAGTCAAAGTATTCAAAGTCAAAGTATTCCTTCCCGAGGTTAAAGCAGCAGTGTTTCTACATCCTCCCGTCTAAATTCTGCTTTCTCACAGAAAAGCAACCTGAACGCTAGCTCTCGCATCACTTCTATGATTCTGAGGTGGAGATGCACACTTGAAACATGATTCATCACGATGCTGATTAAGGAGGTAAAAGGCAAAAAGATCGTCAGCAAAACAAGGCACTTGGATTTCATTTGACGGAAAGAAAGAAGGGAGGTTTGATCATGATTTTTGTGCCACTAGTGTTTCCTCTTTCATCTCATCAACCTGACTACTCTTTATTTATTTTTTCCAACATTTCCATCACTCCTCTATATGCTCTATATACCAAATCTCTACAAAATATAGCTGTACAGCTGTGTACTGAAAATATCCCTCAGTAAATAAATAAAAGTGTACATTACACGGTATGTAGATGTACATAAATGGGCTCTTCTCTCTACTTTCTGCTAATAAAACACAGAGAAAGGAAGGCAGAGCGATGCCTTCCTTCCCCTCCTTTCTTTATGGATTTACATTCAGATTTGTGTCAGTGAGGTCCCACCGGGGGGGCAGTGGTAACAAGGGGTTAAAGTGACCCCTTAACTTTTAAAAAAATACACAGGGAGCGACACTTTGCCAGTCCGAAACTATCCAAACATTCCCCGTAATCTCCTGTGCTCGTTTTATCTCCAAGTGTTCTTAAAGCATTAACCAAGCTAGCTAACCCGCCACAGGCAGTCCCACCATTTTGCTTGTTAGTGTTAACGTTACACAAGGCAGAGAGTGCTAGCGTGTTAGCATTTCTGCTGGGTTATTATGTTGCTGGGGGCTGGAGGGTGGCATAGCAGCAGTGGTGGTGCAGGTGGTGCTCCCTGTGTCTGCTGCTGCTGCGCTGTGGAGGAGGGTAACGTACGGAGGCCGGAGGGTCGGATGTGTTGGAGGGCAGCCTGGAGGAGGAGGAGGAGCGCTGGGTGGTGACGGTGGAGGTGGAAAGGCCCGTGCAGGAACGTTCGCCCTGGCTGAGGTTCCTCTTGCGCTCGCGGACTAGCAACCTCTGGTGGCGCTTCATCCGCTCCAGCTGCTCCTCCGCCGTCATTCTCCCTGGGGGCTGGGCGCCCGGGAGCTGCGGGCCTTCAGTGGGCGATGACAGACGCTCAAAGGCACTCTTTGGTCTCTCCTGGTGAGACTGTAAAGGAAGACACACACAAGAAGAAGGAATTTGTTAGTGGTTTTAAGCGATGTTGAAGAGGGGAGTTCTTTTTTGGGATTTCTTGAAGGTGGAGAGTGAGGGGGGAGTCTCTGCTGTTTTTTTTGGGAGTGAGTTCCAGAGGGTGGGAGGGGCAATGGAGCGATGGTTAGAATGTTAATAACATCAAGCCTTAACAAACATTGAGCCAGTCTTGATTTGTCCAGCTGATCACAGGGGTCTGCTGTTACCTCCACCCCTGTTATCTTGACTCACCCTGGCTGCAGAGCTTCCTCTCCTCAGGGTGACATAGGACGAGATGTAGTTGGACTGGTTCAGCCGCGATGAGGAGCCTGACAGACCTAGTCGATGATATCAGGACAAGAATCAATACCAATAAGTACTCACAAAGTGTCTCTCATTCTTGTCGGTTAAAAAGTTGATAACCTGTACTTTATGCACACTTGAAGTTTAAACGAGCTACGATAAAGTCAGCAAAGATGGATAATTAAATATTCTATGGCTCTGAACATCTTTGCGGAACATATAACTCATATTACAAACATGTTGTCTTATTTTGAAATTGTAAAACATGAGTAGACCAACAACACATATTTAGGTCTCTGAGCTTCTCTGCACAACCAATTATCTGACTGCTCTGTTTCCACATCAACTCAACAGCAACTTCTCTGCATCATAGTGAAAATAACAACTAAAGTTATAATGACAGTTACATGTTTGAGTTGGTTTAGATCTCCTTCTCTCTTATGTGTTGTTCATTGTTGCATTTGTCTTGTAATCTGTGTGTCATGATGGATGTCGAGCTTGCTGGCTGCAAACAAATCTACCTACAGGTAGAAATAAAGTAACCTGAACCTGATGAAGCTGCACAGCGTATAACATACTGACACCTCGACATGCCAAAACAGATAAGAGTAAGATAAGAATTTATCAGCCTGCTTTAAATTGTGCATCCCTTCTTTTGTATCATATGTAATGGGAAAATAGCAGCAAGGTCAGGAAATGCAAGGTCACACGTAATGCTAAATTAAAGAGGAAATTCTTTCAGTTAAACATAAAACACAAGTTGGAAAACTTGCTAATCATTCAGTATAAGGAGTGAGTTATACGACATATCCAGTGTTGGAAAATGAATGCTTAAGAGCTTGACATTTTGTATTTACAAAATTAGATTCCCAATCTATTGAAAATGTTCATTATAGTTGACCATCTCCTCTGAAACGTACGCCTCCTCTGATGGTGGCAACGAGTGATAATTCAATGATAGATTTTAATTGGAGAATTCTCGAGTCTGAAGAGATTGAGTCTCAAAAGGAAAATGTGTTTCTTTCTGAACTCAAACACACCTTTACATAGTACATATTCACGTTTGAATCAATTTAATTAAAACTTGTTAGGTACAGATATTTCTCATATTTACACCCTTTAGCAAAAACAGTTACCAATATCCCATCAAAAATATAAACATTTCAATTCCACTGACACTCTGACTGTTTTAATTACACACAAACTAAATCGAGGACAGACTTATAGCTGGTATTCATTAATTTTTTTAAATCACTAGCCATAAAAAATGCTTTTTTAAAGAGGGCATATTATGAAAAATCAATTTTTACAGTGTTTTTCAACATAAATGTGGGTAACCTGAGTGTCTACCGACACAGAAAAGGGTTACAATATGTCCTCTTTAAAGTTTTATTTTACATGTTACAGTTCAGATACCTTGGCTTTGGAAATACTGGTAGTCAGCATCAGACCCGGCGCTGTGGTGGCTCATCGCTGGCAGCTCTGGTTCACTCAAGTACGACCGCAAGTCGGGCTGACACAAAGACAAATGACAAAGAAAGACAGCTGGATATAAATTAATGTAAAGACTTAGTTTGTGATCAACCTCGTCAAAGATGGATGTCAACGTCTTCATTTCAACAAAATTCATAAACAGGACATTTTTACCATACCTTACAGTCTCCATTGATGACATACTGCCCGCTCTCCCGGTCCCTTT
The DNA here is from genome assembly GCF_963930695.1 of Labrus bergylta. Lineage (NCBI taxonomy): Eukaryota > Metazoa > Chordata > Actinopteri > Labriformes > Labridae > Labrus > Labrus bergylta. The sequence continues at coordinate 16,565,658 of NC_089201.1, forward strand.
TCCTTTCATCTGATTGGCGTTTGAGCCCACGCACAGACATGTGGCGGATGACCGAGGCCTCTTTGGGGAGAGGCGGCACCACAGGGGGCGTCTCCTCGTAGTCGTAGAGGCGAGGCAGTGGTGGCCTGGGAGGGGCGCTTTCCTCTGCCTGGATCAATCAATCAGAGTGGAGTGTTTTTAGAAGTACAACAGGAACTTTTGGTGAGGCTGCAGAAACTCAATCAGAATAAATCCATACTTTATAAAACTTAACATCACGTCGATGTCGTTGAGTATTTCTCCAGCGGGAGGGCGACACTTACCCACTTTGGCACAGTGCTGTGAGGCAAAGTGTAGGAGACGATGGTGGGGATGGAGCTGCGAGGAGGAGGCTGGACCTCCTTGATTGGAGAAGGCACTGCCGAGTCTGACACTGAAGGCACTAATTTCCTCTCTAGAGGAACCGAACAGAGAAAACTAAGTTTGGCTTTGAATTGTCAGATGGATTTAAAGTAAGAGAAAAAATCACTCTACCATTCTTCATTTTTCTAAAAACTACGAGAGTGACTTTTTTTAGATAATAAGTATTAAGTTGCCATGGTAACCAACCTGGGTTCTGGACAGAGTCGATGGTGATCTTGTAGTTGGTTTTGCTGGCACTCAGTCCTGCCATCACGTCCTCGATCCTCCACAGCTCGCGCTTCATATCAGCTTTCTCCTGCTGCAGTTTTACATATGGCAAACACACACACACACACACACACACACACACACACACACACACACACACACACACACACACACACACACACACACACACACACACACACACACACACACACACACACACACACACACACACACACACACACACAAGTTTTGTGAAATCGCATGTTCTATTCTGCTTTCACGTATGTTTGCTGCACCTTGGCTTTAAAGGTGACAGATTTGATTGTTTGATTGTCATTTTTAACCCCTTCTCCTGTTGTACTCCAGATTTGTAACTTGATTATCGGCCTACTTCACATTGATACCAACCAAATGGGTGTTATTCATGCTCTATGTGGGTCATGATTGTAGCTGTGTATAAAGCTGCAGTTCCAGCTCTCACCTGGTGGGTGGTGCTGTGGTTCATGTGTGCCTGCAGCACCATCCTCAGCTGCTCCACTGATCGCTCCAGTCGGCTGTACTCCTCCCAGGCGAGTGCCATCTCCTGCAATACACACACACACACACACACACACACACACTCAGAATAACACATCATTAGAAAAATCATTATATAAGTGTTTAAATAATAATAATACCAAGCAGCCACACTGTCTCTCATTCACACAAACACATGCACAAACCGTGGAGAGGCGTGAAATCTGGGCCCTGATGGTTACCAGGTCCTCCTGCAGCAGCCTCTGCTGGTAGGCGATCTTGCTGGCGTGGGCCGGCTGCTCCTGGTACTGCTCCATCTGCTGGTGGGACAGATCCAGAACACTCTCCAGCTTGTCCTAAAGGAGCCAGCAGTCAAGAGGTTAACCACAGCTTTGTTCAGACGCTTGAAGCTCTGCAAATGTGTACTCAAGATTAATCTGCCAATTAGACTGCAGAGGGCAGCATGTTTCCAACAAGGTCTTCCAACAATTTGAGCCCCTCTAGCCAAAAAAACATGTTCATTTAGACTAATTAATTATAGAAAAAAAATAAACAGTCACAAAAATCAACGCTAATTAATTGTACTCTGATGTCATGTGTCACTGATCGTACAGCCGTCCACAGCGGACTTAGAAATGTCATGGCTTTTTGTTTTATTGTTATCCATCTTTTGAGACGAATAAAACATAGATGAAGAGGGAGAGAGACGAAGAGAAGAGGGCGAGGCAAGCAGCCTGCAGAGAACAGAAGTGCACTGTCTGTGTGTGTGTGTGTGTGTGTGTGTGTGTGTGTGTGTGTGTGTGTGTGTGTGTGTGTCTGTGTGTGTGTATGTGTGTGGGAGTGTTGAGGTGTTGGCAGGGAAGAAACTTGATCAGCTTAAAGTGAATTCACTCATTAACATGAAGAACAGTAGAATTGAAATGTGGAAGCTTTGTAGATAAAACTATAAACAGGGTTTCCAACAGTGAATCAAGCTGTAATTCAGTCCTTCTCATTTATACATTACTAATTAATTAAAAACTCTGCAATTAATTATATTTATAAAAATGTAATCAATTGACAGCTCTACTTTTTGCTCTACTTGCTTGGAAATCTAATCTAATCAAAAAATTAGATTTTTAGTGCTGTCTTCTTTCTGAGTCCTGATTCACCATCTTTAAAATCAAACTTCACTGCAGCTCATGAGATATCAGCAGTCTGAGCTCTGCCCTTGAACGTGGCACGATCCTTTTTTATACTTCATCAAAGTGCCCGTCATTTCATGCCTGATGACTCATCACTCAACAACCAGATGCTTTGATTGACAGGCGGCCTCTTTAACTAGCGGGGTCGTGTGCACCTTGTCGTCCTTCAGGGAGCTGATCCTCGCCTCCAGATCCTTCAGTATCTTGTCCTGCTCGCACAAGCGGCTCAACTTCACCTGCAGAGGGAGACACAGAGCTGAGTGGAGCATGAAGAAAATAAACACTTCTCTTGTGCACTAAAGAGTGTTTCTGCGTGTTGACCTCTGGTGATTAAGTGCTCAATTTACTTAATTACACCTTCCTCCTGTTTGTGCAGCCGATAAATTAGCAACTGCAAGAAGGAGAGTGTGTGTGTGTGTTACAGAGTACATTGTTGTCTTTTCACCTGTGCTTTGTGCAAATACACACCTCTGATTTAAATATTTAAAGGCATGCATGCAGGTTAGTAACACTTAATATCCTCAGTCCCATAGTGCCCCTGCTCTCATTCAGGTGTAATTACTGTGAGTGAGAACATCCCACAAAGAGAGTGCGACCCACCTGACACTTTTAATTACAGTGTCAGGGAGGCTCTTTTTAATTAAACCATGATTAAATCGAGCAAACTTCAAGGCAGAGGTTGAATCTCTTGGGATAAAACAACAACACATGCACACCGTGAGGTCAGTTTTGGGTGAACAAAGTGCTTACCAACGTACATTTTGACACTCCATACAGTTTTGATCCCCCTTCAGATGAATTATTAATCCGCTTGTTTTCTCCACTGCGATGTTGCTGTTGGATCTAATCGAATATTCATTGCGTACAACGCTCTCATCAATTGTTGAAACAGCTGCGTATGAAGCTTTTACTGTGAAATACTTTGAGAGGAGGTATGAGACTGTTTGGAAAGGCCGCAGGGATTTGTTTGCATAATCAAACTGGAAGAGTGATGATTTTCAACTATTAGCACTGTGTTGTCTGCCTCTTGACGCTAAGAGCAATAATACCCTCCTCCCACGCTTTCCCCACAACATCTATGTTTTGTTTTGTCTTAATAAACCTCACTTTTCTCCAACGATCGAGCTGAAACATTCAGTGCTGCTTTCCTAACTCAAATCTCACTCTCGCTTGTTTGGAGCAAACACTGCACACGAGAAGAGGAGGCAGCCAGTGTATCTGAAAAGTGAAGCAAAGCTCGACTGTTTGCACAATGAGGGATTTAGCAACAAACAACTAAATGAGTCCTATTTTTAACAAAAGCTGCCGTGAACAAAAGAGAGAGAGCACTGTTGAAATACATGATTTGTACAATGCATATAGTCTGCAGGAGTTCACATTCAATTTCATTCATTAAAACAATAAATCAGCCGATACTGGGGCCCAGGACTTCTATTTTTGTCTTATTGGTATTGAAACAGGTATCCATTTTGTTTTGTGTAAGTTTAAAAAACTTCTTGGGGCGCTGGTGGTGCAGTGGTGCAGTGGTTAGTGCGCGCGCACAAATCCTCAAATCCCACCTGTGGCTCCTTTCCCGCAAGTCATTCCCCACTCGTTCTCTCCCTGATTTCCGACTCTATCCACTGTCCTGTATCTATTTGTATTTGCACTAAGCTACATTCCTCAGTATAAATCAATGGATACATTTGACACATTGTTCATTTAAATAAAGTTTATGATGAGATTGTAGGGGAAAAAAAAGAGGAAGGTGTGCACACTGTTCAGCTTCCAATGAGAAATTTAATTTGAACCACTGCCTTAGCCTGAGGAAGCTCTTTTGGATCGACACGTTACCCTGTTCAGAATTTAGTTGCTCATTTGGAGCTGAACAGTGTGAACACCTTTCTCTTTTCTTCTGTACGTCATGCATTTTGTGTCCTGCACCTGCATGCATTTTGCTTGGATGTGCACAAACTAGTTTTCTCTTTTCATAGCAGCAAAATAAAGCATAAACATTTACATTAAATCTAAAATTTGCATTTCTACAGCAGCCCTTTAAAGTGCTTTTATTTACTCCATTTGCCTGTGGTTGTTTTGTTTTTTTTAGCTCTCGACTCGCAACTTTCAGTCTGACTTTTGCACCAAATTAAATTTATGTTGTTGACATGTCATCTTAAAACAACCTGTTTACTTACAGAGGAGCAGACAGGTTCAACCACATAACCTCCTTCACGGTGCAAAGAATAGAAGTGTGTGAATTTAATGCAGCCACTGTTTTAAAAAGCTCTTAAGCACTTACATCCACATCACTTTCTGCAACCTTGACAGCTTTCCCCGACTCCTTCAGCGTCTGACTTCCAGCTACCTAAAAATCACAAAGTAAACATTTCCACATGTGACATTGGTTTGTAAGAAGTGTCTGAATTATGGCACAATGCTGCTGAAATCAGAGTGATACAGAACACAGAGAGCAGCTACAAACTACAGGATAACAAGGCTGAGACAGACTCTATGTGACACATTCTCTTTGCCTCTTGTACATGACAGCATGGGTGAGTTTGGCACATAAAATCCGCTCTTCAAACGAAGAACATGATGGCTATGGACACTTTGAAGCCCTGCACAAGTTGCCTTATCAATAAAACATGTGCAAGCACGCAGTGTTCCCTCCATGCAGACAAAGTTGCAGTATTTTCTGTGAGAGCAGGAAGACATGTCTTTAAGAAACACACACCCTGCAGGGATCAGGTTCAGGTGCTCACATTGTGTTTCACTGCACGGCTGCCGACTAAAAGTCGACCATTTGAAACATCAGTCAGAAAGATCCCAAATCGAGTGTTAAATTTGCACATGAGTCAGTGTTTTAGCTGAGTCAATGAACCCGGAGCACAGCAGGAGAAACAGAACAGCACACTGAAAATCTTTCAAACGTAGTTTGTCCCTAAATGACCTTTTTGTGCTCATGTTTCATTTTTTGCCCGGGGCAGAATTATCTGCAGAGGTTTACTCCTCTCCAAAGCAAACAGACTCGATGAATAAAACCAGTACAAAAAACACTGAATAAAAGATTTTCACATTTCACAAATCAGGGTTTCTCTCTGCAGACACTGGACGTCAAGGCTGCTAGCTGAGCAGCTGCGAGATTCACTTGAACTTGCTCGACTTGTTTTTAGGTTGAAGTTTCTTCTGTGTTCTTTGTTCACAGGGTTTATATGAGGAGCAGAATAATCCACAGAGGGTTCCCCCTCTCCAAAGCAAGCAGACAGGATGATTATAGCCAGTTCAGCACACCGAATATGAAAATCTCACACTAAAACGAAATGTTACCCCGACACTCAGAAGAGTCGCCTTAGATTTAGCTGATTTAACCAATATTATAGATAATGATGATGTGACTTGAAACGGGAAAAAAATGTTTAAAGCTTGAAATGTTTGAATGTCCGTCTGACTGTCAGCTCTTTAACAAGCGTTATACAACAAGCGTCATGCCGCATGCCCCATGTACAGAGGCTGTAGTCTTGCTGCAGTCGCCATGGGTTTGATTCCAGCCTCGGCCCTGTGCTGCAGGTCGTTCCCCACGCTCTCCTCGCAACATTTCCTGTCTCTCTTCAGCTGTCTGATCCAATGAAGGCAAAAAGGCACAATAAAAAACTGCAGTTCCTCAAGTGTCCACAGGGTTGAAAGTTTGTGATAATTCATCCGATTGATTGCATAAGGGCCAAATACAAGGTACAATTAGGCTTTGTTGACTGACAGGTGGGCATATTGTAGCAGTTTGCAGGAAGGCGTTATGGTCATCTCCATTTTATTTCGGATGTCGGAAATTCCGAATTGCCGGTCTGATGCTTCATCAGGAACGTCCTCTAGAAGTCAGAATTCTGACTTGGAGTACCTTCAGTGCTCAGAGTTCAAATCCAGCATGGCTGCTACATGCGTCAACAGTAACGTTTAACCTGTCACTATTGTGGTATCACGTGGTATCAGCTAACACAACAAAGGCGTCCATGTTGCTTGTCCGACTTGTTGCCAACTCTCAGCTGGAACGTGGTTAACTCGGCTGTGACATCATTCCCGGCTCCACGTTCTGAGGTAAGGCCCGCCTCAGCTCCGCCTCTTTGTCAGTTTTAAGATTGATCAAAAATTGGCCTGAGTTCACATTTCCAACACAGACCATGATCGTTGGTCTTCATGACGCCTCTTCAGACACCGATGGGTGAAATCCCTGAGACTACGACCATGTTTTAATTGCGGGAGCACTGAACTGAATCCAAGGTGCAAAGAGTCGAAGCTTCGTATTGAACAGCCAAGTTATTACAGACTGAATCCCGAGTCAGAAACAGACGTGTGTTACTATCAGGGTTCTAGAGTGCGAAAATGACCTCCTGAAACATGTTTTTTTGCTTGTTGGAGAAGCATTAAATTCAAGTTCATGTGCAAATTTGAAAAATGAAAATGTCGGCAAATTTCACCCTTTACAGCTCTTTCTCGTGCTTATTAATTCTTAGTCAAGCCGATGGAAGAAGCAGCTGGCTTATCGACCACTGGGCCACAGCCACAGCCACAACACATGCACTGCCGAGCCGTCCCATGCCCACTGAATGTTTGCCAGCATCGCCAACATCACCACATGGGAGGAGGAGGAGGAAGGGTGGAGGACAGGTCAAAGGTCACGATGAAGACATTTGATTCCATTCAAGCTGTGGATGTGGTGCTGTGAGCGATGGGATGGTCTATTTCTAGAATCAAGAATCTCTAAACACATGAGGACATACACACCCACATACAGATTACACACATGCATCCCTATAGTCTGAACACTGTAGGAGCATGCACAAGCATAATGCACGCACGCACACACACACACACACACACACACACACACACACACACACACACACACACACACACACACACACGCACACACACACACACAGAGAATCACAGACACACCAGCTATCTGTGTGTACACCACATATACTCTCTACAGACACACACATTCAGCTTACGTTCATTAGAGGCCTGAGAGGCCCAGCAGTGCAGTGCAGTAGTAAACTGTGAACTGCGAGGATCAGGGGCTCTAGAGCTCTGATCTGGGAGTCAAAATCACAAAGAAACACAGAGCCGAAGTCACAAAATGTTGGCTGCTTTTAAAAAAAAACAGGCACATGGAGAAAGTGCACTGGGGATGTTTTGTTTCTCACACAGATGTTTAAACATCTCTAAGTTACTAATCTGTGACACACAAATGCCTCTGCACAAGAGTTAATCATGAGTTTGTCAGTAAGAAACACCAGGTGTGTGTTAGTTTGAAAGGAAGATCAAATCAAAAAGGCACAGCAGGAATAGAAAACACTTGAATTAAAGCTAAAATAACTACAAAAGATCTGTGCACAAAGTCGCTACGTCTCCTCCTCTCACCTTTAGGTCCAGATACTCCAGGTCCTTCTTCAGCTGCATGTAGGTGTCATCAGCCTGCAGAGTGACAAACATGTCAGCGTGGATTATTGATTTGTGCCCATGTGTATTCAATTATTTAGTGTCTGAGTCGTCTGAATGTGAAGAAGCTTCACTGACGATCACTTCAGCAGGATGTAGCGACACTCGTGTGGAGTCTAAACATGCAGCACAATCAACAAACACACTCTCTCTCTCACATGTACATTAAATATTCATCGTATTGAGACGCTTCCACTGCCACAAACAGAAACAGCAGCACAAACCAGATCCATCAGAAGCAGCAGATCTTAAAAACACTCGCTGAATTCAGATTTAATTCAGCTCACATCACTCCACAGAGAAAAAAAGCACGATGAAAGATTCACAAATCAGAGGACCAAACTGAGCAACACATCCACAAGCAGCCGGTTAGCCAAAAGCATGTGATGGCTCTGTGGACGTGGAAAGAAGTTAGCAACGCTGCATGCTGTGGACGGGGATCACCAGAAGCACACTATGGAAACTGACCAGCCGAGAAACAGCACATGGACAAAAAGAGAGAGGAGGATGGTTCTATGACGGCAGCAGCCAGGCCAGCGCTCACAGGTTTCACCACGTCTGATGTCAAACACTAAAACATGGGAGCGCCAGGGAGAGGTTGCCACTGATGTACTGAGATTTGACCGTTCTCTTAACGTTTGTGTGTTTAGCGTTTAGCTTCATGTATCATTGGAAAGGTTCATTTTTAAGCATTTCTGGTCGGCCACCATTTGATTGATTGTTTTAAGAGACTTAATAAGGATGGAACGAGCTGCTGCCACACTGATGCATCTTGATCACAGCCTACAGAGGGATTGTGGTGTGCAGGTAGAGCGTGTGTCCAATATGTCAGCTGACTATATATGATAAAGCAGTTCAGTATTCAAGGTAAACAAACAATGGTATCACGTCTTGCATGTTACCACACAACCCTCTATGGCACACTCTGCTATAGCAGTCATAAGAAACCCCCAAAGATTATTTGCATGAAATGTAAAGAACATATAAAAAAAAAAAGAGGATCTGAAATATTAGGACTGGTTGTGCAAAATCCTTGGAAATGGTCGCTCGTAAAGTTAGGACAGATAAAATAAACGGTCATTATTTGATATTTTTTTCAAAGACAACATGAAGACGGTACAAGAATTTAAATGTAATAAACTGTCTCTTGGATCTGGGAGCACATACCTTACACACATCACCACTGTCTTTAAATATAGTGTAACATCAGCTATGGACTCATATGTTCAGCATATATCCTGCGTATCTTATTTAAGTGTGATGCAGTACATTGAAGTGCTCAGTGGCAACCTCTGCAGCGCTCTGTAAAATGAGGGGCGGGCGGGCCGGCAGGCAGGCGTGCCCCCACCTGGGTGTTGCAAGAGCCCAGAGCAGCTGAGAGGCTCACATGCCCGAGGCGGGACACAGGAGACGGGCCAGAGCTGAGGAGGGGGCTGGTGCTAGAGGTGGTGCTAGCAGAGAGGAGGTGGTTGTTGTGGAGGGGCTCTTTGGGGCCGTTGAGTCGCTGGAGCTGGGCTAAGGTGTGGTGACGGGCAGAGGCCATCTTGGCCTGATGCCGGCGCAGCTGAATGAGGAACAGGGTGAGCTCCTCGGGCTGTCGGGCACCACAGGACAGAGAACGTGGCGTCAAAACGGACCACACCAAACCTCTAACTTCAATGTTTAAAAAAAAAAAAATGTTTTTATACTTGCTTCGCTGAAAGCCTCTTTAGTGTGATCAGCTGAAGGGCCAGATTGAACAAGCAGAACAGCAGCTACATTTAGGGGGATTAATGCACTGAAAATGATGATAATGTTTCCCCAGTGATCATCTGCAGCCGCACGGCTCATGGCCACAAAAATAAATCTAAAGTTTTTCTACATCTGTTAGCATGTTGTTGCAGTAGAATATAAACACACCACTGGTGACGGATTTCTCTGCTGTATCAGAGTGTGAACACCGCGTCGTAAAACATGGAAGCAAACTACAGAGGTTACTACACATTGATTCAACACAGGTCTGTAAAGCCTTCAAATTTAAAAAGGGAAAGTTTGCTTTTTTATTTAGGATTTTCAACGCTTTGCTTTGCCTTGCCGTCCTTTCCTCCAGCATTAAGTTCTTTCACAGTAGTCATCCAACAAGGTGAAACAGAAAAAATATCCCAAAAATGATGTGGATTTGTTTTAGATGGGACTCTTTAAACTGGTTTTACGTAGGTTTGACTCCAGACCATTTCAACTACGCTACAGAGTTTAGCTCCTGTCAGCGTGTCCAAACATGTGCACACGCTGACGGTCATCTACTGAATATAGTACACTTACTATTGATAATTAACTCGTACAACTTCACACACTCAAAACTATGTCTTTAAGGGTTTTCTTCTCCAGGTTCAGTTGAGAGAAAAACACAATATTTAGTATAAAGTCATCCATGCCTGACGGACACAGGTGTGATTTTCTGGACGTACCGTTTTGCCGTGGAGGCTGGGAGCACTGACTGTGTGTGTCATGTAGCCAGATGGAGGCATTGACCGTCTGTCAATAGTAGCAGCCTGACAACACATAAAAAAACACATTTTAAACACTGTCTGACTTAATGCAGTGACATTAAGAAATCAAATTACAGACACTATGTGTGTTTTTGAAATGGTGAAGAATGTGCTGTATAAACAACGTTCACATCACCCGGAAGCCGCAGCTCTGGTTTTTAAAGGAAGCCATACACATGACCTTGATAACACAATTCTTTTTTTTTTTACAACCTCCAGGCATATTTAATTTGCTTTCGGTTGTAGGAGAGTGGGTGTACATTTGCATATTTGTAAGTTTTCCACTCAAAGTTTGATATGCAAATACTAATGGGGTGGCTCGTTCCGATCACTCTGCATACATTTGACACATGAATTTGAATGCATTGTATATTCAACATTATGTTTACTTTCAGCAGAGTTGATTGTTGAGTGATTGCGGTGACAGGCAAGGTTATTTTACAGAGCGGGGTGCATTAAGGATTTGTCTGCTGTGTCACCCTGCAGCACTAAAACAATTATTCTGTTCAGTAGAGCAGAGTTCCAACATCCGGCCGCAGCCTGTCACAATGACTGACACTGTTCTGCATGAGAAAATAATCTCTTTGATGTTTTAACATTTGAAAAAAAAAAAGGATTAAAAGGTACAAAAAATCTGCAACAGAGAATATATTTCATATGACAGAAGAAGAAGTATTCTGTTTTCATCCTCATGCCACTGAATCTGAAGCCGCGTTCACACCTGCACAAAAATTCCTGAAGTTTTCGAGGTGAGCAGCATGTGTGAACGCAAACAGCCGAGTTTTTCATTTGGATTTAATCTGCAGTTTCTCGTGCCTACCCCCTACTGTTCTTTCCTCAAAGTGGAAGGGAATTCACCTCGAGCGAGTGGGAGGGGGATGGTGATATTTATACCCTGCGTTCAGTCTACAACTTAAGACTTTATGGACACAACTGTTACGATCTCTGTAGACGTTATTAAACTGCTGCTTTATCTTTTCCATTGTCTTTCCATTTCCATGTCAAGCCACCTTGGGCTTTGTCTTGCATGAAGGCTGCTATGCAAATAAAGCTTTTGTTACTATAACTAACTTCATTATTAACTTCAGTCTCTTAAAGGTCACATATCCTCCTCTTCATCCAATTTAATTAAGTCTCAGAGCTCCCCAAAACATGTCTGTGAAGTTTCTTGTTCAAAATCCACTCTGATCCTGTATTTGATCATGTCTATAAACCCCTCTATTTCAGCCCTGCTCAGAACAGGCTGTTTCTGTGTCTGTAGCTTTAAATGTAAATGAGCTGTGTCTGACCACGCCCCCTCTCTGGAAGGTCTTGGCGCTTTCTCGCTTCATGTCCTATTGTTTACAGTGAGATGGCAGACTCAGAGGGTAGAACAAACACCTAGCTGTGGGAGTGTCACCCACCCGGGGGAGGGGTTACTTCCCTTTGTGATGTCATGAAGGGAAAATCTCCAAATGGCCTGTTTGAGCACACATTTTCTGAAAAGTGAAGCAGGCAAAAGACAGAGAGGATGGACCTTTCTCATCACTTGGGCGTTTGTAGACAGACTAGAGACACATATCAGATTTAGAAAAGCATGATAAAGTGTGATTTGCACAATATGTGTTCTTTAAATAACAAGTCTAAAACTCCCACAGTATCTTAAAGCTGCCTCAGAAATACTACTTTTATGTTTTTCTATCTTTGATACTCAGGTACCTCCTGTTGATCAGTCGGTCACTTAGACTTAATAAATTCTCCCTTATGTAGTTCAGTTCTATCAGACTTCATTTTACCTTGAGCATCTGAGATTTGCTCCTGCGGGGGGAGATGGTGAAGGGGATGTCCACCACTGAGCGATCACCCACAGGTCTGACTGTCACCCGCCCAGCCGGCGTGTGCGGCCTGCGAGTGGGCGACAGGGTTCTGCTGCTCCCGGGTGGAAGACCAGGTGGAGGGATGTCTGCGGACGAAGGTGGTACTGACACACACCGGGGTCCACCTTCAGACTTAGCTACAGTGGGTGGCACAGTGGAAGGTGGGCGAGGGCCGAACGGGTAATCCGGGGCCGGGGTGTAGAGTGGTGCCGTGGGGCTGCCGTGGCGGTACTGATGTCGCTGCTGCCACTCGTACAGCTGCCACACGGTGTTGGCCGCCGGGCCTCCCTGCTCTGGGGTGAGGCGGAAGTGGCTGAGGCGGTCTTGGGCGTACTTGTACTCGCCGAGTCGGGCGGGGAGGGGGCTCTGGCGAGGGGTCTTTGGCAGTGTCTGGTAGGAGTCCATGGAGGTGAACTTGTGCTGGGTTGGTGGTGTGCGACGGGGGAGGGTGTTCTCTCTGGAGGGGGGGCTGTGAGGGAGAAACAAAAGAGGGTTTATTTTCATTTTAGAGAAGCAAGACAATAAATCCTATCTCACCTTGAATCATATTCAACAATAAAGAGGAAGATAAGGACACACAACAAATGACTTTCACATTTTTACCAAACTTTTTCTGGACATATTAACGGGCTTATGAGGCGCGCCGGTGCAGTGGTTGGTGCGCATGCTCCATGAACAGAGGCTGTCGTCCTCCAAGTGGGCGGCCCAGGTACGAATCCGACCTGTGGCTCCTTTCCTGAATGTCATTCCCCACTCTCTCGCTCCCTGATTTCTGACTCTGTCCACTATCCTATCTCTACACTAACGGCACAAAAAGCCCCAAAAATATATCTTGAAAATGAAATGAAAGGCTGTTCCTGCAGCGTGCTCTGAATATCCTCATCAGACATCTACCCTCTGACATATTTATCAAGCGACCTGTTAGTGACTGGTCGTATATTATGATAAAAACTGTCATTATAGCATCAGACGCTGTAGCCTCATCTGCCATTTCCTTGTCATCCTTTTCACATCATGTCTCAACTCCTGAGACCTCCCCCGCCCCATCCAACAGGATAATCCCACACTATGAGGATCATGTGTGAACAACCAACTCAAGAAGATTTCAGGGGCCGTCTGTTCGAACATTTTAAAGAAACTTTAAAGAAGTGCATGGGTGAAAAAGGCTTTCCACATATGTCAAAGACCTACCCTTTCTGGACATGGACCCACTGCTCCACCTGCTCCAGAGTGCTCCTCCTGTGCACCGGTTTGTGTGTGTCAGCAGTGGGCGCTGGGGGGGCCCTCTGATAGGTCCCAGCAGCTATCCCGTTCGGCTCCAGGATGGGGCTGGGCGTGGACACGAGGCCGTTCCTCGTACAGACACTGGAGGGCAGTGTGGAGGCGGCTCTTGACGGTGCCCTAGATGGAACCCTGGACACGGGCGCTGAAGCCGACACGTGGTCTGACAGCGGGAGGGCGAAGGGGGCGAGATTAGAGGGGAGGGAGGTGTGTGTGTCCATTTCCAGGGGTGTGCTTCCTAACATGGTGGTGGCAGGAGAGTCTTTGTGGAAGCTGCAGCGGTCGTCTGCATCGCGGTGGAACGGCTCCAGGAGAACCTCATGGACAATGGGTCTGATGGTGTCAGAGTCTGGCATTTTGGACTTGTGGTTGTTTACGTGGTTCGTCTGTGGGACAGCGTGTTGCTGCACCGTTTGCAACTTCTCAAAATTCTCAGACGGTCTGTGGAGAATAAGGATAACATAATGAGTCATAGTCCTTCATACTCTTTTAATTCTCTAACTTTCTTACTCACTTTTAAAGGTCACATATGATGAAAGATACCCATTACCATATTTTTTCTAACTCTAATATGTGTCCCTAGTCTGTCTAGAAACCCCCCAATTATGAGAGAAGTCCTTCCTCTCCGTCTTCTGCCAGCTCCACTTTTCAGAAAATGTGTGCTCAAACAGGCGGTTTGAAGATGTTCCCTTCATGACATCACAAAGGGCAGTAACCCCTCCCCCAGCTGGTTGAAACTCCCACAGCTAAGTGTTTGTTCTGCCTTCTGAGTCTGCCTTCTTACTGTAAACAATAGGACATGGAGCGAGAAAGCCCGAGCGAGAAAGCCCGAGCCCGAGCCAAACCCTTCCAGAGAGGGGGCGTGGTCAGACAGAGCTCATTTACATATTTAAAGGTACAGACACAGAAACAGCCTGTACTGAGCAGGGCTGAAATAGAGGGGTTTATAGGCATGATCAAATACAGGATCAGAGTGGATTTAGAACAAGAAACTTCACAGACATGTTTTGGAAAGCTTTGAGACTTATTTAAACTTGACATTTAATGAGTTTTATTCAAGGTAATGTAGTTTAAAAGTTTGAAAAAATGGTTGTTAACCCTTAATAAACCCCCGAAAGGAAAGATGGGCTGGGGAAGGTGAGGAGATAATGTGACACACCTGCTGGAAAAAAGTGTGTGTGTGTGTGTGTGTGTGTGTGTGTGTGGGGGGGGGAGTGGGGGGGAGACAACATGTAAGCAATCCGTTAGAATAAAATTACAATATAAAATAATACAATGACTTGAGTTAAATTACTAATGTTTTCTAAAAATGAATAAAAAAAACAAAATAAGGGGTGAAAAATACGGTTTAAAAATATTGGAAGCAGGAGCCGGGTTTCTCTGGGTTTCCTTTTCTGTCATTCATGAACAACCCGTCTCCTCTTGTGGGATGTCCTCTTCCAAAGCAACAAATAAAAACAATGAAAGCGTCAGAGTGCAAGCTGCCGGGTGTGTGAAAATGCCAGTGAACGATGGAACATATTTGATCTGTGCAACCTCCCGCAGTCTACACATAAATAATGCATGCAGAGAGCGGCTGCTGTCTCAAAATGCGGCATTTCTCCACATCACAAACGTAAGCTCTCAATCAAACAAACACGCCGGGGGGAAAAGAACTGTGTTTATATGATATAGCTTTCAGGCTGAGGCAGAGTTTTGAGATGTTTTTCCAGGAGTCAGTGTTATCTATGGTGACATGTTTGCAATCAAGCATGCAAACAGATCTCATTTCACTTGAAGCCTTTCGCTCGATCTTAAAAGACAAAAAACTCCAGATCGTTGGAAAGTGTCTGATGTGTTTTTAAATTGTAATCTGTCATCACAACTCTGAACTTCATCTGCAAATCGATTTGCACATTGTAATTGTTGTCTGCTCCTAACTTAATGTCTGAAAACTGTTTCTTAATCATGTAATATTATGATGACGTGTGCTGCTGCGGCTTTATTGGCCAGGTCGCCCTTGTGAAAGAGATCTTGAACTCAATGGGTTAATTATAAAAGGTTAAATAAATAAAAAAAATCAAAATATAGAAAGGGCTGCAACGATGGATTTGGATGGAGTCGTTGATTGATCGCACCCAAAATAAATGTAATGATGTATGTGTAGATGTAGTGCTGCTGCCTGTCTTGGCCAGGACGCTCTTGTAAAAGAGATTTTTAATCTCAATGAGACTTTTTCCTGGTTAAATAAAGGTTAAAAATAAATAATAATTAAAAAAAAAAAATGTAGTTATATCTATAGGATGTATTTAGTTCATGTACTTTTTTTGTGTGTGTGTCAATGTAAGAAAATGTTGAATTCATAGTTTCCCAAAACAATGTCTTCAAGTGTCTTGTATCTCTAAAAAAAATCAGTTTTGTTTAAAAAAAAACAACACAGAAGCTATATACTGGATACAAACACAAGGGGGAGCTCAAGGGATGAGGTGGACAAATCTGAATTTTTTGGTAGTGAAAGTAAATGAAATGTTGTTCTGGTGTGTTTCTATAGGTGCAAAGAGACTGAAATGACCCACAAACTCAAACATTCAGCCTGATTTAGGGTGGGCAGTTCTTCTTAATTGTGTGTTCAGTGGCATAATTTGCATTCATGCGTGTGTTTGTGTAGGCCCACCTGATGAGTGTGTCCGTGTGCTTCTGCATCATGGTGGCCTGGTTCATGGCCCTCAGCCAGGTGGTCATATCCTCCTGTGTGTCGGCGCTGAAGTAGTACGTCCGCATCCCTGTGTGTTCCGCCTGCGAGCCAATCACAGAGCTCTGCTTGTAAATGTACGAGCGCATACCAGTGTGGCTAGCCTATACGGGAAGACAGTGGAGAGCGGGTTAGCGGCGCGGAGACATCAGCTGTGTTATGTCAGAGAGACGGAGGAAGATATCATGCTGTCCGAGAGGAGAAACAACATCAAGGGCCACATAAGCATCGACCAAAACACAGAGAGAGAGAGAGAGAGAATGAAGGAAACCACACAAGAGAAAAACAGACAAAATGCCAGCCAGGTACAACCAACAAAGCCACAACTCTGGACCAATGAGAGGAGAGAGTCTTCTGTACAATGGAGAAAATGTGAGTGTCAGAAAAAAGGAGCATATTCTCCTCACAAACCTGCTCGTGTCTCTTCTTTAACAGCTGAGAAAACTACTAAGAACATATAAAATAGTGAATAAACGTTTAAAAACATCTTCTGGTACCATTGATTTTCACTATCTCTTTCAAAATAAGGAAATAAGATCAACAACTGTCTTGGTCTAGCAAAGAAAAGCAAAGAGGTGGAGTGAAATGTGAGCTTGATCAGTTTCCACTTCACGTCGAAGGTAATTGGTCACTGTGATTTAAAGTGCCGAGCTCACGACAGCCATGCAAGAGTTGAGGTTGGATATGTCTTCATGTGCGCACTGAGACGGCCATCAGTCAGATGATCTTATATAGTCGTGGTGTGACAGTCCAGAGGCGTCCTGTACCAATTCATCAGCTTGCAGAGAATCAGAAGAATCATATTGAACAGAACATTTAATGTGAGAACAGGTGAGACACAATCTTACTAGCACTGTGTGTGTATCTGTTTTTAAAATGTGAAGTTACTCACATATATGGTCTTATTGTCTGATGTGATGTTCCAGACATAAATCACAAGCCTTTGGCCAAAGCGTATGCGACACTGTCTGTCATTTTTTGCTGCTAATATGTACTTCAACATGTTACAAGCATTGGTAGACTATGTTTAAAGGAGAAGGCATGGTCACTACGACAAACCCGACTATTACAACCAGTTTAAAGACTGTGTTACAGTCCGTTTTGATTTCACAGCCCCAAACACTCATTAACCTCTTTTAAAACCTGCATCAAGCGACTGTTTTTAGCTTAAAAGTTTTAGTTTAAAACAGTGACTGTAAAACAGAGAAGTGGATGGAGCCTCCAGGTCTGCAGGTTAAAGTGACTCAAGCCTGATTAATGGTGTACGTAATGGGGCACAAAAGAAGCAGGATTGTTTGGAAGTCTTTGAGGCAAACTAGCTTATCTCTCTTGATTTATCACAAGTGATGATTTCCAAACAACTGTATGGTCAGGTCAGGGCAATCACTTGTTTCCAGTCTTCTTATTTACAGCATGACGTGCAATTTGGGAAATATTGTCCCACTGCAAGTTCACTACACAACAAAGCAGCGTCAGGGTTACTTAGGGTAGGCAGGGGGCTCTTAAGCCGGATCGATCAAATATTTTTTTCCTCTGGCTTTAGAACAAGACAATGATGCGAGACACCTCACCGCCAAGTTAGCTCGTAAACAACACGGAGCATTTCACAGCTCATCAGATGTACAGTATATTTACTTCAAGCATTAGCTGTCACAACAGAGAAACTAAAAGGAGAGTCAATTGTTGACTTAGTTTCATAAAGTGGTCATGAAGACACATTCAACTGAATGTTGATTTCATGTAAACGTGTCCATAAGCGCCTGCTAGCTCACATGTTCATCATACCATACTGTATGAGATGATTACACTCGCAGGCAAAATACAACTTCTGCTGATGTTCATGTCTGTCTCTTTCTCTTCTCACTTGGTGAAGTGTTTAAAGACTGTAGATGGATTTCACCTCCACAGGTGGACGGACAGAGACGAAGCAAACTGAGCTTAGAGCTTCCTGAAGACGCTATTGGGTGGATTGTTATCACGGATTGGATGGATTTTGTCTAATTGTCAAATAATTGACCCTCTGTCAAGCCCCGCCCTCCTAAGTTACTAATTCTGAAAAGTTGTTGTATTTAAAGGGATGATTTTGTTTGAGATTCCCTCTCCTAAGGAAAGTGGAGAGTGTTTCTTGCTGTTTCTTCCTCAACGATCAACATGTTTTGCGCTGAGCTGCATTTCAGTCTACTGGGACTTTCATCAGTAGTGAAGTATCTCGGCTCCTCCTGCTCGATCGATCGCTGCCTGAAAGTTTGCTTTACTACTACGCCAGTTCACAGAGAAGCCTTGAGATACTTCTACTCTTGATAATTCATGGACTCAGGGAATGTTCCAGCATGATACTGAATATCTCAGCATGATGTCACCTATATTTAAATCGGCAAAAGGCTTTACATAAGGAAAAACATGCAGCTAATTAGAAACTGTGCAAATTCAAAAAGACGTGCAAAAGTCGGAAACAAATGCAACAACATAAATGTGCCACAAGAGAGGGAAAGAAAAAAACGTGCTGCAAAAAGCCGAAAAAGCTGCTTTAACATTAAATGTTCTGGAAATACAAAAACCATGCAAAGTTTTGCATTTTTATTTTGCTGTTTTCGGTGCCTGTGTGTTTTTGGCTTCCCATCGCTTATGTATCTGCTGTTTATGCAGCACTTTTATTTCATTTGCAGCATGTTTCTGTCGTTGCATTGGCTTTCCACTTTTGCATGAGTTTTTGAATTGTTGCTTAATGTACCTAATGTGTGTTTCCTAATGTAAATCATTTTGATTGTTGCATGGAGGTCGCCCTTGTTGGCCATGCACCGTACTTTCCACTAGGATAAGCAAACACACCAAAGCACGACAGCACTGAGAAACAAAATCAAGGAAGAGTGCATCACTTAAAGCTGTTTTCAATTAATAGAATCTAAGTGTTTTAGAGCTCTGATAAAAAAAAGTGTCCTCGCTGTGAAAGTGGGTAATTAGAGACCAACACACACCATTGTGTACATCTCTTTAAGTGTCCTACTTTTCCCTTCCCTTCCTTCCTTTCTTCCTTCTGTGTTTCCGTGGCGGTCGGGACGGAAGACAAATGAGAGAACCCACTCGACAACAGATGCATGCAAATGAAGACCAATTAAACCTTAAATTCTCCCTACCCTCATTTACTCTCTGAGTAATGAATGCAGGATAACGAGAGAGAGAGAGAGAGAGAGAGAGTGGATTGCTGTGGTGGGATCCACTGTGGCTGTATCACAATAGTATCACAGTGATCTCATTATTGGGTTTATGTACTGATGAGTCTGATTCCTCAGCAGAAATCACATGCAAACTTGTGCGGTCCGGTGTACACACTTAACAAGCTCATAAATAATGCAGACGAGATTGTCACTTCTGCTGTCCTCTCCCTGAGTCTATGAACTCTGAATAAACCCCGGCACACAGATGCAGACATGTACACAAACAAGTATAAGTGCTCCCTCTCCTGCAAGCCTCCAAGGTTTCCTAACAGCTTGCCAACTCTCCTCCCCTCTGAATGCACGGCTGTCTGGCTGCTGAAACAAGCTCATTCCAGAGGCTGCCGCTCCCTCCTTTAATACATAAATATAATTTCCTCACTCATTATGCCTGAGTATGCACTTGACCCCGATCCAGGTACATATTTTAAGATCTGGGAGTCGACTGCACCACTCACTGGATTTGTCCAGCTCCAGATAACCTTGTGCACCAGCTCTCCGGTGATGCTCGGGCGAATGAGGAGAATGAAGCAGAACGAATGAGAAGAAGCTTGTAATGCACTCAGAGATGGACTTTATTCTTTACTTTCATTCTAATTCAATGAATGATGCTATAAAATGTTGCTCGCAGCTCTTTTTAAAGGCTGTGTTCTGGTACTGGACTGCTTCTCTTTTCTAAAATCCTGTTCACACTATTTTCTGGCATGAATTTATTCCACTTATTAGAGGCATTGTAACCTGGATCCTTAAGATATTGATAAGTCGTTGCTCCAGGGTAACTTTATGGGATTTATACCACTTGCTCCACTGTTAACACTGGAAAAAGCACTGATCTTACTGTGAAGCATGTTAAACTTCATTAAATACATCACATCTATACGAGCTGTTCACAAATAGTCCACAACTTCTTAATCTGATGAAGAACTGTCTGTTAGGCCTGAACTGTTACCAGCTGGGCCTTACACTTTAAACAGAGTGGCCTTATGGGAAATGTAGTCTGGCAGGTTGCAGACAACAAGTTGGGTGACGAAAAGGTAGAACGGACCACCTTGGACATATGAAACTTGTGTTTTTCACTGAGTTTTAAAGCAGCGGCTCACTCACACTAAGCAAAGTTATCATGTACTGTGCTTAAGCACGATTGTCCCCCCCCCTCCATTCCCCCGCTGGCCTGCACTCACACAGCTCCAGGACTAATCAGGCCTGAGCACGGTTACAGTTTATAAGACAAGAAAAAAACAGGTAAGCTTCCAATCGGGCACTGTACAGACTGCATAGTGTGAGTGCGCCCTCAGAGGAACCTTCATTTGGTGGCCTCTCTGTAGTACAAAGTGGCACATATCTCTGTGGTCTCTCTGGTCACAACCATTTCAAATCTGCTTACAGTTATTCAACTCCTCAGTACATCAGCTGGAAAATTGTTGGTTAGAAACAGCGACGTGTTCCAGAGCAATGTGTGCAGGAGTGTTGGATGAAAGGAAACAGGCGGGGGGGAAACTATTCACAACCACTCATCTCCCCAAAAAACAAGGATCACAAAATCACTCTAAAAATCCTGACGAAAGGAGCGACAGCATCTTCAGGAAGCAGCTGTCAGAACACTCCTGCTCACTCAGCATCAGCATTCTGACAGACGGACTCTGAGAGCTCAAACAGGACGGACCCGTTGACGAGAGACGGATAACCGAGGAGCGTCAGATGCGTAGGCACGCGCAGAGAAGATAATGACATGCATGTTCAGCGAACAACAGTCAAAAGAAACTAGACACATTTGTCCTCTAATATGTTCGATGTAGCTCTAGCGAAAGTTCGGTCAGGAAGACTGCATTCTGCAGGCTCGTTTTATTATTTATTCTCATACTGTGTTACATTGCTTCTCCATGCATGATCACTCCTTTTTTTGTATCATCAGCTCACAACTAGACCGATTAATCAGCCAGCCAATAATATCGACCGATATCAGCATATCCAATGACTAATCAAATCTAGTTATATGGATAACAACAAGCATTATCACCCTCCAGAGTGTCAAGCGGTGATGCAGGTACGTGCACAGTTACTCTCCAGTTGAGTGGCCATCTTGTCTTCATTATATATCTTTTCCCTAAGTGTTTGATAACTGCATTTGAGGAATCAATGCAATAAATGTGTATCTCTACAGATAGAACATAGATCTAAGAAAGATATTGACCGGTATATCGGTATCACATTTTTTTCCCTACCCAATATCGATATCGGCCCCAACAAAACCAAATCGGTCTGGCCCTAGTCACAACACCCGGTCACATCTATCCAATAGCCCTGCTTCACTCCCTCATCGTTATCCCATCACATTGCTGCTGTCTCTCTTCCACTAGTTCAATCATGCCATTGTTACCAGCGACCCTCCACCTCCCCCTCACCACCAAGCCTTCATAGTTTCATCCCTTTTTTCATCCCATCAGCCTCAGATCACAGCATCAGCCACCGTCCGGTCAACCCCCAGTCTTCTCCAGTTTGGTCAGCCTCTTCATCTCTTCAGCCTCAGACGACATCTTCAGCCTTTCCCGTAATCCCCATTCTTCAGTCAGATCATCCCATCAACCTCAGATGACCTCATCAAACATCTTTACAGTTCAATCATCTTTCTTCATCGAATTCACCCAGATGACCATCATCAGCCACCCCCACCATCTATAGGGGGGGGGGGGGGGGATGTCTGCTCAGAGCAGACATCTTCAATCCCCCTGACTCCCTGTAGAGTTCAAGCGCCAAAGATTCTCTGACAATCATTCAATATAACATTTGTGAAATCAACATTTATCTTTGAATCACTTACTTGTTTCTCCTGATTGAAATGACCTGAAAAATTCCTCATTTTGAATCACGTTACCCAAGAATTAAACCACTCATTCCAAATCGTAGTCCCATGGGGGGGGTCACAACCATGATCACAACCATGTAACTTTCACAAAAACACACGCTGCCTAAAATAATATGGGCTGTCTCTAACAGAAATGCTGAGTGGGTCATTCATTCTTGGAGTGTGTGACCGAAACACCTACACACTGATCTCACACACAGCTCAACCTTTGTGTGGGAGTCGGTATAACTTTTTAAGTGCGTCCATGTTTATTTGTTTTTTTCCCCACTGTATTGTTTGTGTTAAAAAAAAAGTTGAACTATTCCTCTTTATGTTTCTATTCTATCGTCCAGCCCTCATCGCTTCCTTCCTCTCCACCTCTCACTTCCTCTCTTTAGTCAACGTTTATTTTCCAGCCCTAATCACTTCCTCTCCTTTTCCTCTGTTCTCTCTCTCTCTCTCCTTTAACCTCCCAACGGAAAAATATCTCTCACTACTCTTTTTTCGCTTGTACAGCCCTGTGGACAAACACACACACACACACACACACACACACACACACACACACACACACACACACACACACACACACACACACACACACACACACACACACACACACACACACACACACACACACACACACTTTGTGTTCGAGCACTATTTTAAGAGTCATGGTGCTCATAAAGATAAGCCTCAGCAGCCAGGGCAGCACACAGCTCTTGATAAGGCAATGCTCTCTTAAATTTGCAGCTAAAGAAATTGAATTCACACTGAAATATATCCAAACAACCTCCCCAATAGACCACAGTTGTCTCGATTTAAACCATGGCTGTTAAAGACTAATATTCAGTGTTCAGAAATCCTGTTAGGAAGGTAGAAAACATTTTTTTTTTTCTCATTAAGCAGCTGCTGGTTTGTGAACAAAAAAAGGAAACCGCTCAGTAACTGTGGGGCTGCAAAGCCTGCACCCACAGTGAAACACGTCCTGCAGCTTTTTGGACATTGTTTTCCACTCCTCATTTCTGAAACAGCAGTGTGAGGCGGCTCCAAATGACAAATTGAAGTCTTTCTCCACACCGTCAAGAAAACTGCATGCTGGTACAGTAGATGTGACAGATGGAGGAGACGGCACAAAGATGAATGATAAGCCCCACACACACACCAGAAAAGCAAAATACAAAGATTCATAATAGGATAACGAGGATGAGGAGACAGAAAGAGAGAGAGAGAGGGGGAAAGACAAGAGGGGGAGTTAAACATGAACGTAAGAAACAACACAACCACATCAGCCATGTTATTCTCAAAAAAAAAAAAAAACATGCATCAAAAAACCAACAAGGGAATATACAAGAGCTTGTGTATATTCATGTTTGGACCCAAAGAAGCCACACCGACAACAAGGATAAATAACGATTACACGTGGCAAAATGAGAGCACATGTAAGGGTAGAGTACCTATTTTTATGGGAGGACTGTCACTGGACGACGCGACACACTCACAGGGAGGGAAGGAAGTCCCCGGTCGGGCAGCCAACCAATCAGAACAAGAGAGGGAAGAGGATTCGGTGAAGAGGTGTGGAGGGTGGGAGGGTGGGAGGGTTTAATTTGAGGGGTTCATGGTGTTGTTTCGGCCAATTTGGTCGTCAGCAGGTGCAGAATTCACGACTTATTATACCAAACTTGGATGCCTAACTATTTCTGCTGGTTAGGTTACAGACATAGAGCAATTTGAATTATTTTGAAGTGGATAACAATTAAAAACAGGGATTTGTTCTCCTCTTTTGCAGAGTTTCATGTCTGTTTGACACCTCAGAGATCTTCTAGACCTCTGCAACAAGGTGAGAGGTCAAACTAGAGTGAAACGAATTTGAAACTGTTTCTTTAAAAAGTTGAGATGAGGTTAAAGGTCCCATATTCTGCTTTTTCTGGTTTTATATGCCCTTTAGTGTGTTTTCCAAGTGTCCTGTGCATGTTTAGGCACATCTATGTGCAAAATTTCAAAGTCCGCAGAAACGCGGCTTCTCCTACGTCCTCCTGTTAGCTGTAGCATTAGCCGCATGTAACGCTCGGTTCTAGCCCCCCTCGAAAAAATTTTGTCAGTGCAGCGTCATTGTCAGTGTGAGGTCACTGATCTAAGCCCATTGGCTCGTTGTGGCAAGCCCTGCAGCTCATGTTGAAATTTCCAAGAGGCGTGCTGAGCAACGGACCAATAACGACAGAGCGGATCGGCAGACCAATCAGAGCAGACTTGGCCCATGTGGGGTCTAACAGTGTGGGCTCAACAGAGTGTAGCTGACGGATTCAGAGCGTAGAGGGAGCAAGGAGGAGCAGTACATGAAAACAGACACTTTTTTTCGGACTTTAGCTATTGTGAATGTACAAAAGTAGGTTCATAGATTAAATATACGAACCCCAAAAAGGGCATAATATGGGCTCTTTAAACAAAAAGACAGAGGTGAAGTTAATAAATCAATGAAGCAGCAGCGATCATTTAACATGACTTTAAGAGCTTCCTGATGATGATGTAAGTACGTTCATCTGACATGTGAGCAATCTAGCCTTTTCACACATGCACAAAACTCCTGAAAACTTCTCAAAATCTTGGCGTTGAGCTGCATGTGTGAACGGAAACAGCCACATTTTTTCACCCAGACTTATGAGTCATTCTTCTTGTCAGCCCCCAAGTAAAGTGTGTTTTTTTACAGGTTTATTTTGGGGACAGTCATAAATCGGTGAGAGAGTGAAGAATGACCACAGGTCGGATTTGAACCTGGGCCGCCCACTGCGACGTCCACAGTCTGCGTACATGGGGCGCGTGCACCAACCAGTAAGCTATCAGCGCCCCCTAGTGACATTTCTGTGTGAAGTTAGGGTTAGCCGATGGATGAACGCAGCAGGAAATATTCAGGAAAATTCTCATATCCTGCCTGAGTAGTGATTTATGTCCTATTGCACCAAAACGGAGTTGAAGTCTTAATTTAATTGTATGCAGAGCTTACGACAACAACAACAAAAATTAAAGCATTCTGATTCCGATCATAATATATTCTATGTGTTGCCTGATCTTTTATCTAACATTCGATTTGATTTAATAGATTGTGAAACACGGCTGGGCGGCTGCAGCAGTTAAAACTCTTTTTGGCTTCTTCTATAAAACCAAGTAAACAAAATCAAACATGGCTTCTTACTGACGATGAGCGCTAACGGACCCTGACAACCTTGAGCATGTTTCTGACTTGTTGCTTCATCTGATGAATAAAGAGAAATCACTAAGTTACATGTTCTCGTTGGTATGTCCGCCTCTTCACTTAACAAGCTCTACTCAGAAAGACCGCTGCCTCAGGGAACAGAGGAGCTTCATTCCTTTCCAGAGGAGCCTGTCTGTCTCAATGAAGACACTGACAGACATTCAGTGGTTATAGACGTCCCTGCAGCAGGTGCTGAGTGCTGCACAAAGCTGAGTGGTGGCTGAGTAAGGAGGGAAAAGACTAATGTAGTAAAGGACAGGTTTTATTAGCTGCTACTTCAAACGTGAGCTTTCAATCATTTCTTTCTCTTTAAAGAGGCACCAGGAGAAAATTCAATTATAACAAGATGATTGTATTATGTTACTTTGAAGGTGCTGAAGTGCTCATTTTAAGAACTAAGAAATGAGTTTTGTTAAAGCCTAACGGATGAACTGATAAGAAGTGATGAACTCATAATGTGAGCTTTTAAAATGTTTTGATTAAACTTTACAATCCAGATCAGGGAGATGTGACTGGATGAGACTGTGAGTGCTGGTTAACATGCAACAGGTGTGAGAGTACAGTGGTGTTCTGTTGGGGCCCTCGGCTTTAGTCAATTGGGGCGCCCTCCAACGAGCGTTCATCACCATCATGTCTTCCTCTGTCTGTCTCCTCTTCCTCTTTTCTTTTCCTCTCCTATAGACGATCATTCCTCTTCATTTGTATGTGTTGATTTTCATTGACACAGCTATAATACATGCAACGCTTAACAGGACAACAAGAGTGAGTGCTGTCAGACAGGGCCGCCTTAGGGAGGTTTCCTACTGCTGTTGCAAAAAATGCACATTTTGGGCCACTGCTTTGGTTTAAGAACTTCCACCAGATACGTGTGCATAGCGTGTCCGCTCCGCTCTCGTCTGTCAACAGCTGGAGTGCCGACACAAAGGAATTCCTGCAACAATTTTACAGATTCACTCGCGACAGCACGAGATAATGCGATGTATGTGGTATGAAACCGTGTTAAACCATTTAAAACACATAAACAAACACACAAAAGGTCATTGTTCTGAACCGTCCAAACAGAGTGGCTCTGCTCCGCTGCCGTTAAGGAGCAGAGACGGACCGAACACGCACCTGGTGGAATTTAGGCTTACGCCCTCAGGGGCCCCCTACTGGTCGGGGCCCCAAGCAGTTACCTGCCTGGCCTGTTGACAAGCAGCGCCTCTTTCAAAGTAGCACATTGTTATAAAGAGGCAGCAGGTTTTCAATGTAAAGATGAAAATAGTGTTTCAAACCAACAAGGGTTCGAGTCTGAGCTGCATTCAAATTTTAAGTTGAAATACTTAAAATACTTGTTATCCTTTAGTTTACTTAACTTGTATTAATAGTTAAGAAATCACAACGTTTCAGTCCCTCTGAACCTTTGACAAGTGTGTTACACACTTTTAAGATTCAAGAGTAGTGTGCAGGATTTTATCTTTTCAATGAGATAGTTTTAAGTCCTACACACCTACTTCATGAGAAAGTTGGATGAGAACATACAGGGTTTTCATTTGCGTGTAACAGAACCAAGAATGGGCTATTTAAAACATTTTCCTTGAGTTGGAATGACTTGAACCTGACCTGACATCCGAGGGGCAATGATCCTGTTGTCATCAGGATTTTAAAGTGTGACGTTTGCAGAAAACACAATGTCCTTTTTTTTTTTTTAAATCCAACCATCCACCAGAAACATTCCTACTGACAGGGTCTAACTCAATTCAACTCCAATCATAACACTGGAAAATGGCTATAGACGCTCTCGAAACAAAACAATAAAACAGGGGGAAGAAACATTGCAGAAAGTGATAAAACATGTGCATGGTCAGGATAGAGGAGTACGTAGAACAGAGAGGCATACCTTAAAGGCATACTTGCGGCTGATGTGGTCCTCAGGTCCCACGGGTGAAATGACATAGCTGGGCAGAGGGATACTGCCGAGCACCGACTCCTCTCTGCTGTCTGGAGAGATAGAGAGAGAGAGAGAGAGAGAGAGAGAGAGAGAGAGAGAGAGAGAGAGAGAGAGAGAGAGAGGGGGGGGGGGGGGGGGGGGGTCGATAATAGGAGTGAGGAAGGTGAGAAAAGGAGAGAGAGATATGGAGGACAGGAAAAAGCAAGAGAATAAATATCACTCATCACCCTCTAATTTCATCACTGCCTGCCACTAGTATCTTGACACTGACACACACACACACATTCAAACACACATTCAAACACACATTCAAACACACATTCAAACACACACCCTCACATGCCGTCATTCATACCAGAGTGTTGTGCCAAACAGTAAATGACCACTCTGGTGTCTCAGTGTCACAGAGCTAAAGCTGGCAGTCAGCAGCCATTCCACTGTGTCCTCCCATCCGGTTTACTACCCAGATCATGGAACACACACACACACACACACACGTGTCCTGCTATATTTATAAGGACCCTCACTGACGTAATGTAGTCCTCAACCTTCACCCAAAAATCTAACTCTCTGTCAGCCTTGGAAGATATAAAGACTGCTAAAAAATATCTCCAAGTTCTCTATTTCCCTACATCATTTAGGTTTAGGATGTCTGTCCATCACTGTTTTCACATATGCACAGGAAAAATTCAGGACCCCGTGCCCCTGAACTCAACAAGAGTTGCTTGTTCACATATGTCCTTCACAGCATGTCTGACAATGGGTGAGGGTCTCAGGGGGCGAGACATGACGTAAAAAGGAAGCTGCAGAGATAAGAGATGACGAGCAAAGCGTCAGAGTCTGTCATTATTACAACAGTTTCTGCCTTTAAATCAATGCTATGTGTGATTTGACGTATTCACAGTATCAACAAATATTGGAAAAGAGCATACTGGAGAGCAGAAACGGGTAAGAAGCAGCTTCATTTTGTGCCATGATGTGCACCTGTCACCTGCTAACGTCATTACCCCGGTCCACTCGCTCCTGGTGAGTATTACCTGCTGTGTTTACACATAGGCTCACCCCGATCTCATGCGATCATTTTACTAGGAGGGGTGGCAGCGGAAAGTCCAGAACTGAAAAAATTTAACAATTTTCGTTCAAAAATTCAAAACATCTCATGTAAACACCACATCTTAGTTTTTCCTTGCTTTATTTTCTAAGTGTCTTATGATCTTTTATTAAATAGTGTGTTTTTCTTTCTTATAACTACATGTTATAAGAAGTGCCACATAGATAAAGCTTTTTCACTCACTCGATTTCCAAAAAACATCCTCGCCTTAAACTGTAACTGGTCCTCACAAAGATAGAAATACAAACACAAACACAACCATGCAACTATTCATCTCCGGTCTTAATTACTTCACACATCACAAATAATTATCTGCAGAGCATTTATTTTCCACCGAACATAGTGACAGCATGCTAGAGTGTGTGTGTGTGTGTGTGTGTGTGTGTGTGTGTGTGTGTGTGTGTGTGTGTGTGTGTGTGTGTGTGTGTGTGTGTGTGTGTGTGTGTGTGTACGTGTGCAGTAAACAATCACCGCATCATAAAATGCAGCAGTGTCCTGACAGTATGTGTGTGCGTGACTCCGGCTCTCGTGTGTGTGTGGCTGTTGGGCTGAGAGGTGATAAGGCGGCGCTGTGGATTAAAGGGGCAATGTGTTAAAAATAGTTCAAGGACATTTGAAGGAGACATTCCCTGCATGGTGGGCGAGACGCTGAGGTCTTTTTTATCTGCTCTGTCCCGTCTGTCACACTCTGAGAGCAAACACACTCACACTGAGCAGAGCGCAGCGTGACAAGTGGCGTTAGATAACCTCCAGACAGCACAGCAAGAAAGCTGCTGTTTGTCACTCTGTTCTGTCCGACCCTGGGTTCTCTTTAAGGAAGGTCTAAAGATGGCGTACAGATCAGGAGGGGATTTTTTGATATTTCTCTTGAATTAAAAAATGAATAAAAAGATCAAATTAAGAAATACTAAGAGGGACAAACAAGGGATGTATGCACGATCACAAGCTGACGTCCAAACAAAGAACTAAACACGTTGGGAAAGTCTTGACCCGATGCCAAACAAATACAGACAAGGACTGTTATCTGCAAATATTTAAACTTGAAAGAAGAAAAATGGTAATTCTTTCATCCCAGGACAAATGATGCTGTGTTTGCATCCTGGTTTAAAAAGTGTATTACATCGAATTTTACACTAAAATATCTAAATTTATTAACCTATGTTATATATTTTCAGCTGAGTACTCGCATTGCCTCTAATATATTTCCAACAGTTATCACAGCCAGATAGATCCTTAATATGTGACCACAATAATCACAGTCTTGTGGATGTTGACCTGCAGGGAGGAACAAAGGCTGGTGGTGGAAGCACTGCTGGTTAAACGGAAGTTAAATGTCCGCATAGCTGACTAGAAAAGTTGGCTGGGAGCATCCGTACTTTAAATCATTATTGATCAGGGGAAACTCCTGTGTTGACGTGCATTTGTTGTAACATTCCTACTAAGTTATATGAATTTAAAAAAAATGTATTTACATGGTGTTTTACAAATCAATTATACAGTCGATTGTTCCCTGAAGATTTTACACAAACCAAAAGTAGATTAATTTGTGGAGGAAGTCTCAAATCATATATTTACAACAGGAAAAACTAAAAAAGCACCGGACACTTTACACTAATATCACTTAAATACTTCTACTGTCCTAAACCCTCATCAGCAACACAGAAGCATCTGTCACTATAAAAGACAAAGTACCTTCAAATGATACGCTTTTTCACTAAGTTAGTGCCTAACACATACTATATATATAAAGTTCAAGTCCGAACACATCTGTTGTTGTCACTGTTGTTTTGAATGCACATCTTTTTGAACATTATCGTTGTACTTTTGTACATATGTATTTTATTTGATATTTTGCTATTTTTTGACTCTAATGCAGTTTGCACTGTGGCTCGGAGGAAAATGATTTGTTTCAATTTTTCTGTATGTCCATTATGTATGGCAAAATAATCAATGTAGACAAACAGTCAAAAATTCCTTTGTTCACCAGTCAATTCTAAAATTGAATGCAGAGCTGAATCCCAGATCAAAGCAGGTTCAGTCCACTGTAACATTTGCTGCTTTGCTAAAGTGCTCATGATGGATAGGCCGAGTCTTTGTAATATAGCAATAAGTAAGATCTTTTACCTGCTTTTTGTAACATAACAATAAGTAAGGTTTTTTTACCTGCTTTTTGTAACATAACAATAAGTAAGGTTTTTTTACCTGCTTTTTGTAACATAACAATAAGTAAGGTTTTTTTACCTGCTTTTTGTAATGTTAAAAGATAAAGAGTAAGGTATTTTACCTGCTTTTTGTAAAGTGTCTTGCGATAACACTTGTTATGAGTTGACACTATACAAATAAAACAACAAAAGCAGAGGGGGGGGGGGGGTTGGCTGTTTGTGAAGAACCAGGAGATAGAGGGAAGCGGTGCAGAGACAGATCAAGAGTGTTCATGTTGAGAGGAGAAACCTTTGAACTTGAGACGCGGACAGAAAGAAAAGAGGGGGGAAAAGAAACGACAGAGAATTGATTCCCTCCTCCGGTCGAGGCGGGGACACAGAGGAGCGTGTCCCTAAAGGTTGGCTTAAGAATATGGAGATGAAAAAGAAAGGCGTGGAGGGGCAGATAAAGACAGCCGGGGGATAGAGACTGATGGGGAGGGAGGGGTGGTGGATGAAGTGTGTGATGTAACTGTGTGTGTGTGTGTGTGTGTGTGTGTGTGTGTGTCTTTATCTTTTCATGTGTCTGAGCTGTAACCCAGTGAGAGATCTGATTTATGTTCTCCATGATTGAATCACTGGCTGGTTTGTCAGCTGCAGTTCACTTCAAATGCAACATCAGTTCATATTTTTCTCAACTCAACGTCCAAACCTCTGACATTGAAAGCTGTCGTTTTTAGCATAAATGTTCATATATATATATATATATATATATATATGTGTCAATCAATTAATCAATCATTATTTGTATCGCGCCAATTCACAACAAGTGTAACCCGAGATGCTTTACAAAAGGGATAATATACAGTAAGGATTTCTCCTTTGTTTCCTCATGTTCCTGTTGTCCACACTTCCTTGCTGCTGAGGTGGAGGTCGCAGCAGGCTGTGCATGAATGAGGACCGCGGTGGTTGTGTGGACGGCACAGTCCGATGGTGGTGGTTGGGCGTCTGGAGATGCTAACCTCAAAAGCTTGACCATGGTTTTATGGAAGTTTCAAGGACGGTGCCATGGAGCTTCACCATGCAGCAGCTCTCATGTTGTCAGTCTGTGAAACCTCCAGATTAGCTTTTTGTGATCTGCAGCTCATAAAACTCTATCACATGATTTGCAGAACAAGCGGATTAGCGCCCTCTGCAGCCTTATCCTGGGATTACTCCAACATGCGTTTACCTCGTGAGCTGAAACTTTGCCCACATTTAGTTTGGACATCCAGCATTAAAACACTATACTGTATGTGAGTTTCAAAATGGGGATCAGCATCATGGGTCAACTTCTTACCTTTGTTTTCTAAAAAAACAAATGCAGGTCAGGGATTCAATACCAAAGAGGTACCACATGGGAGCTGGAACATGGGCTTTGTTTTTGTCCCTACATCAACATTTAGATGTCCATATGGGTTGTTGATGGTAAGGAAAGCATTAAATGTGCTTTCTTACAGCCAGAAGGTGCCACAGCAGCAGCAACAGGGAGAGGAAGGCCGGGTGCCCAGTGTATGACTTTTCTAACTTCATCACAGTGAAGGGAGCAGTACTGAACCTAATTTAATGATATCTGAGACGCTGAATGACAAACCTGTTCACCAGCAGAAAACAGATGAGTAAAGTGATGAGGAGCGTTTTTTCGACATCAGGGTCTGATTATGTGCTCACAATTTCAAGACTTATAGCAATGTACTGATAAACATTTCTCCTTTTTATAAGAATTACAGCATTACGCCAAATAGATTAAGCAGAAGTTTATGTTGCACAAACTGGAGGGATTGGAAGCAGCCTGAAGCACCAGTGTGCAGCTGTGGCGTCAGGAAAGAGATGTTTGTAAGTAGAAAGACGCAGACAGAAAAGTCATCCGTGCAAGAAATCTCTCCACTGAGAAATGTGTTCTGTGTCACAGGGATAAATGCCAACACACCAGTTGCAGGGATTCATTTTATATCGTTACCGGTTTCTCCTGCGGCTGAAAGTAACAGAAAATAAGCGAGCTAACTAAGTGGGCCTCAAGTTTTGTTATATTCATCTTTACAAGTTATGTTTTCAAGAGCAACACTGAGCAACACACAGTTTTGAGTCTTTTCAGTATTTTTTGGGGTGTTTCTTACATGCGTTACCAAGAAGAAAGCGATTGACCACCACAGGCGTTATTTTTCTTTCATATAAAAATATCAAGCTGATTTTGTGAGAACTAATTTCGTCATGAATTCCACTTTTGTGGCAGCTAATGTCCCTCAGTCCAGAGATGCTTCATTTTCAAGGCGCCCTGCTGAGACACCAGCAGAATAAACTGCAGTCTCATATAAAATCCGAACATCCAACACGACTTAAAGTTTGAAACTGGAATTTTTTTTGTATCCTTCTTAAATTTGTTGATTTAGTAACAAGTACAGATGCAGTCATTTTAAAGTTTTGAGGAGGTGTTTCTGTTTGGAAAGATTTGATTTGAAAGGTTGGCTGTGCATGGTGTACCCTGTTGGTCGTTTGTATCATTTGAAAGGTTCTTCTGATCATTTATCCAGAAGTTTGCATTACAACGAGGAAGGAGATGGAATAGGTAGGAAAAAGCAAATTTCAAGAATTGTCTTTGGTTCCTGTTGATGTTACAACAAGAAACATTTAGCCTGAACAGAGCCTCACCTTTGTAGTAGAAGAGACAGAAATCAGCCAAGACGAACCACTTCCTCTTCCAGAGACGCATCCCAGAGCTGTCCTGCAGAGAGAAAGACGGGCACAAAATGTGTGAGTAATAAACGAATGGATTATCAGACAGGAACATTCAAAAGATTCAACGTTATGAAGGTGAAGAAGGTATGAGCACAGATCACAGATCGCTGGCTCTGCCACGGCCCGTTTTGTCTATTCATGATCTCCAGCTGAAGATGGGGCCGTTTGAAGAGGAGAGGAGAGACAGAAGGGATGAAATCAGCCCCAAACATTTAAATAAAATCCTTCTTTGGCTTAGAGTGTTTGTTGCTACACAACTAGGTCATCCTGTGAAACTGATAGTATGTTACATAATGAGGAAAAAGTCTTGGCCTGCCAGTATATGTACATTTTTGTTAGCATGTGATTGTGCGTTAGGAGCATTTCTCCTAATTAAAATATAATTGCACTGCACATGAGCATATGCAGATTTGCATTCACTCGTGTGTGCGTCGCCGTGCGTGCCTGTGCGTCGTCGCATTAGTGTGTGCGTGCCTCTGTGTGCGGTCATTAAAACATAATTGCCTCCCACTAACATCACTCACTGTTTGTCTTGTTACCGAGGCCAAGTGTTCTCAGTGAGATGACGCCAACGACAGATATTTTAAGTATAACTTCAGATGCAAATAGAGGCTCCAGTAATAGTGTGTCTGTGATCAACAGCAGGTGCTCTACAGTGCCAAAGAAAAGAATTAATCAAGAGGAAAATAAAACTGGGCCACTGGAGGAAATGTTACAGGAGCTCATCGCTGAAGTGAGTTAAAGAGACATGAGCACAAACTGTCAGGCATGTGAGGACTTACATGAAGCCTGGACGATCCATTTATAATGCACAGCAAGAATGTGCTGGGTTGCTTAGCTTACCACAGTTATCCAGCTAACTTTAGCTTGATTTATTACAACAGTATAGATCAGATAGTATATCATATGATTTAAAAATCGCCCTCGACGTCAGCTGTTTTTTCTCGACTGAGCTCACAGTGCTTTGGGTTTTTCTCAACTTTTGGAACAGCGGCAGCGTCACTTCTCCCTCCATAAAAGACCAATCAAAATCAAGAAGGGGTAGGGACTTGCAACATCAGCCTTGTCAACAACAATGGCAGGGGAAAAATCAATCTGACTCATCTTTTCGAGGGTACAATTTGCTGCTGATACCAGGAGGGGATTCCTTTACTCCGTTTTCATGTTTTTCCAACTACACCGAGTTCTTAAAACTGAACTGACAGTCACTATCACTATTTACTGATGCATAGTTTGCTAGTTTGGCTTCTTTGACTTCAGTAAAATGTAACTTCCTGATTTCCGATGAAGTTTTCGTTCATCGGAAAACAAAATGATGAAATCACCCTGAAAACCATGTGGAAATGTTTGGCAGCAACAGCATTTGATTCATCAGTCTGTTATGATTGTGTTTGTGCGAGTGCGATTGTGCGTGTGCGTGCGTGTGCGTGTGCGTGTGCCCTTACCTGTTTGTAGAGCCATCCTCGGACCACCACAGGGACATTTGGATTCCTTTTAATGGCCTGATCTCTTTTCCCAAAGCTGTGCACTTTGCCACTGGAGCGAGAGCCCTGAAACACACAAATATAAATAAAGGCTTTAATGAGATGAAGGAGGACACAATCGATGTCCTTAGCGGTTAGCAGTAATGTTACCAAATAGCATGTACAGAATGTGAATTACACATGTACTGATAATTTAGTTCATTCTCTGTTGGGTGATGCTATATTATCAGATTGTATGTTAATTAGCGAGTTTCTCTGTTTGTTTTCACACCTCTAATCAGCTTGGCAGTTAAGTTGTAGAGCAAATTGTTGCAGCTCATCATCATTAGCATTTCTTCAATAGCCCGATTAGTTCAATATCACCAAAAGCACCAAAAACCCTCTAAAAGCCTTTAACGAAAACATTTATGCAGAACTGTATTTATAAAGGCTGCAACAGAGAGCCAGACTGATCCGTGTGTCAGACTAACTTACATCTGTGCACACGCTGTGCCTCATCAGACCATTCAGTCTGATTTTAAACATCGCTGAATAGACTTTCACCCACACCATTATTAGCCCGTTTTTTTCAGCAACCTCTCTTTCTGCCCCAGTTGTTACATAATTAGAGCCATTATGTGAGCACAGACAATTTTCCACTGGACCTCCATTACACAGTCAGCCAAGGTTTCCATGCCATTTGTCAGGGATTGACAAAGCCTCTGAAGACAATCAGGTAGGAGGTTAGAAGAGTGGGTTTGTGACCTGCAGGTCGCAGGGTGCGACTGCCAGACCGACCGACACCTGCTGGATTTGCTAGTGAACCTGAACAGCCACCATCAAGGAGAGTAAGACATTAACTCTAAATTCATTTTTCCCCTGACTTCATGAATATGGGAAGCTAAGGTGCAGATATGATGTTGCTCTGGGTTGCTCCAGTTTTAAGGTTGTACACACTGAATCCAAAAAGTATTTTAAAAATCAACGCTTCTTTACTGACCTGTTACTGAAAAGACAATTGATCCATAAATCTGGAAGGGCATTTAGCCAACAAAACAAGTTTCATATTCAGACACATATGCTTCATAACTCCATCTTTTGCCTGCTCAATTTTTTCAGAAAATGTGTGCTCAAACAGGCCGTTTGGAGATTTTCCCTTCATGACATCACAAAAGGCAGTAACCCCTCCCCAGGGTGGGTGACACTCCCACAGCTAGGTGTTTGTTCTGCCCTCTGAGTCTGCCTTCTCACCGTAAACAGTAGGGCATGGTGCAAAGAAGCCTGAGCAACATACCCTCCCAAGAGGGGGCGTGGTCAGACACAGCTCATTTACATATTTAAAGATACAGAAACAGCCTGTTCTGAGCAGGGCTGAAATAGAGGGGTTTATAGACATGAGCAAATGCAGACTCAGAGTGGATTTAGAACGAGAAACTAGACAGTGGTTAAATTAAGATTTTAGAATTTGTCTACTGAAAGCTTATGGGTTATCTTCACATATGGCCCGTTGTCTCTCATATTTAAAAAAACAATAAGTAACCTATTTTGCAAAGCTCCAACAGCGCCGTATAAGAGTTCCCCTCTACTACACCTTTGTACTTTTACGTTGCATTTGCAACCTCATAAAACTGTTGCCTCAGGGTGTGATTTCACATTGCGTCACCGTGTTGAAGAAGCATGAGAGGCATGAGGTGTTAAACAGTGAGAGCTCCACACACACACACACACACACACACACACACACACACACACACACACACACACACACACACACACACACACACACAC
Organism: Labrus bergylta; assembly: GCF_963930695.1. Lineage (NCBI taxonomy): Eukaryota > Metazoa > Chordata > Actinopteri > Labriformes > Labridae > Labrus > Labrus bergylta. The sequence continues at coordinate 16,602,350 of NC_089201.1, forward strand.
ACACACACACACACACACACACACACACACACACACACACACACATTCAGACATGCACTCAGCATTGTGTCACCCTTCTGTGTCATTACACTTTGCCACCTCCACGCCCCTGTTACATCTCTGTTACAATCTGCATCAGCAGGTCAGGGGCGGGATGATTTACCCCACCTTTCTGCCTCGGTGTGTTAAACATTGCAAAGGGGAAGGGGGTGGAACAGGCTGGAAATATCCCGCCTCGCACTGCAATGTGTAAAGGGCTAATACCATCACAACTAATACTAATATCCAGCCACTTTATCGCTAATAATAGCATTGTGTTAGAAGAGGTTTAATGCTTTGGGCGCTGATGGTCTAGCGGTTAGGTCCCAGCCCATGTACAGGGGCTATAGTCCTCCAAGCAAGGGTCCCAGGTTCAAATCCGACCTACAGAGCGTTTCCCCTAATTATCACTCCCCACTCTCTCTCTCTCTCTCTCCTAAAGTCCTACACTCTCCACTGTCCTATCAAAATAAAAGCAGAAAGCTGAAAATATTACCCTTAAAAAGGCGAGGTTTGCTGTTTGTCAGTGTTTGTGAGATGATTGGATGATGGGTTAGATCAAAGCTAACAGTTATGTTAGATAGGAAGGAGTTAAATGCTGACATAAGCTGTTTTAAGCCATGATTAAATATTGGCCCCGGGCGATTATATTTCATAGTTGTGAATGAAAAGGCTAAAATTAAGCATGTGTTCATTTAGAGAATACACCACGTCAGAATGATATGAACTGAAATAATGTCAAAATGTAAAACAGCAACCTCTGAGCAGAGGCTTAAAACATGCAGCAGAACCATGCGGGCCGAATGAACTTGAACAACTGCTCGATTTTAAGTACACCAGAAAAGTCAGACAGATTCAAACTTCATCTCTGCTGAAAATTGCTGCTCCAAAGTATTTCGGCTTTCACAGATGGGCGAACAGAAAATGGTCCTGGAAAATGCAACATTTTATTCTGTGTAACCCATTTGTTGATCTCTTGAACTCCAATTTCCTCACTTTCAAGTGAAAACTCAATTCCTACCCTATCTTGTAGGGAAGCCTCTGGGTGTTGTATATGTTAGTAGTGGCAGTATTTACCTCTGTTCCAGCTCACTGAGATGTAATTTACCGGCTGTATTAACATTATACAACATAAGAGGCTGTGATGTTTGAATCATCCTGACTTGAACACGTTTAAGGAATGCACAGGTGCTGGTGGCTTGGACATTATTGCCTTTTTTTTTCACGTTTTGTGTGCGGCTGTTGTATAATCCTGCAAACCCTCTTATACACTGTGCACATATTCATGAAATCTCATTACACCGCCATCTACTCTGAAGCCTCAGAAGAAAGACTGCATCCCTACAGTATTCACACACACACCAATCGTCACACAGTTACTGTATATAAGATACAGGCTGGCAGCAGCTCTGGGAGGCGTCCAGCTGGAAGACAGCAAACACCTCTCGCTAATTAGAGGAAAGCCGGTTGGCCAAGCATGATGCAAAGACACAGAGCGGCTCAAACACTGTCACATTCACGTCTCTCATCAGTAAATATATACTCAGTGTCTGCCCATGCATGTGTGTCTCTGCCTGCAGATATGTGTGTGTGTGTGGGGTACAGTGTTCTATTTTTAGGCCGGGGGTAATTGTGTGGAAAAGGCTGTGGTCCCTGCTGCAAAGAAGCACTCTGTCTTGTAGGTGTGTGACTCAGCATGCAGAGCAGCTATTTGTCACATTAATGGAAACCTAAAAAGGCCAATGGAGCCCGGTCTGAGAGCCGGAGGTCGCAGGATCAAATCCCTCACCGGGACGAGAATTACCTGGGAGGGCGAGATAATTAAAACGGGAGAAGAGCTTTCTCCTCCCTTATCTCGTTTTGGGTGTCCTCACATTATAGACACGAAATCTTACACAACATGTGAGTTTTCAAAAGTCCACCTGGGTCACTTTTAGTGGCAAAACACTCAGCTTCCAACATGGTCACAAAGATTGAAGAACTGACAACTTCTGGTGTGAGTAATTTATAAGGCTAAAATACAAGTTTAATATTAATTAATTTATCCTTTATTAATCCCGCGAGGGGAAATTCAATTTTTAAACTCTGTCTAATGAACATGAACACACACATAGGCCGAAATACACACACATGCACAAACAGGACACCAATGGACATGCATTAATGAAGACGTCTCAGAGTGAGGGGGCTGCCCACAGCGAACGCCCTAGGGAAGTTTTGGGGTTTGGTGCCTTGCTCAAGGGCACCTCGGCAGTGCTCAGGAAGTGGACTGGCACCTCTCCAGCTACCAGACCAGCTTCCGGACTTGGTCCGTGCTGGGACTTGAGCTGGCGACCCTCCGATTCCCAACCCAAGTCCCTACAGACTGAGCTACTGCCGCCCCCTAACATGAGTTGGTTTCTGACATTCTCCTGCAGTGCTCCTTCTTCTGGTTAAATGCTAAGTGTAAAAACTAAGGTAAAGTGAGCTGCTTTAAAATATATTTCAGCTAGACTTGTTTGAAAGTTATGCTGAAATTCATTAAATTTTTTCAGTCAACTTAGCCCCTCCCTCTCTACCACTTCCTCTGTCTCTCTGCTCTGGTGATCAGCTGATTATGGGTGTTTATTCTTTAAGTAAATAACCATACCAGATTCTGCCATGACCTCGCTCAACCAATCATCCTGCTACTGTCACATTTTGAAATATGTTCTCTCTCTCTCTTCCGCAGTCAATCTGTACTTTAAGTGTGATCGCTGTGACCCTCCTTTGACCCGGTCACCTCCAGTCCAGCTCAGCAGAGTTCAGATCCAGCCTCAGAAACCCACTCCTCATCACATCCTGCATTCTTCTACCACCACCACCAGGGTCTACACTCCATAGTGGGGTATCCTACTGTCGGCCTCACTACACCCTCTGATTGCATGAAGACATCATGGTGGAGTCTAATCGCCGAACACATTTGTCTTTTCTAAATTGTTAAATAAATAATTGTCCATTCTTAATTAAGTCTCTCCTGATTGAAATCGGAGTGTCTTTAAGGTGAGGTTGTAGTTTCTGTACTGAAAACAGAAAGATAAAAATAGACATGGCCTTTTATTGAACTGCCAAATCATAATTTTCATGAATCTGAAACCCGCTTCAAGAATGGAACAGGGAAATAATGAGACACGTAAAGTAAATTCAGAACAGTCAAATGACAGGAACTCCAGAATGAATCCCAAAGAAGTGTATCAGACGAGTTGTGAAGAAAAGATCACTAGATGCATCCAGCAGACAGAACACGAGTGCACCAAGGAGAGAAGTGAGCGGGTCGTGGGAGAAACATGTCTTAGCCTCTGAAGTTTGAGGATGTGACTTATTTAAAAGGTGGATTCATTTCTTGATGGTTGTGTGCTGTGCAAAGAGGACGCCCATGACTCATCTCTCCTCTGAGAAACATTCTTTTGTCAAGACTTTTCTGTGTCAGAGTGAGGCTTCCTGCAGTCGGATGGCAGGGCTGATGAGCCGGAGCACCTGGGAGGGCTGCCGGCCGGGGGGGGGGGGGGGGGGGGACGGGGGGGGGGGGGAGACGGGTGTGGAAACAGTGACGGGCCGTCGTGATGGATGCCCTGTCATCTCCGTACCGCACCCCATGACACATGCTCAATCTCAGTCCCGAGGCACCTGTTGATGGGGCAGGATGAGATTTCACGCCACTGCGGAGCTGCGGATGTGTGTGTGTGTGAGTGAAAAAGAGTGAGAGATATAGACAGAGAGAAAGACAAGTGACAGGGAGAAAAATGAAAACACAAGACGGAAAGAGAGAATTTAAAATTCCGATGGACCTCTTTATGTTGAACAAAATGTACGCCTTACACAGGGCATACATTTTGGGGGGGGGGGGGGTATGTATGTAGGGCGGTCAGCATCAACGCGTTCATCCGATGCTGTGATTAAGGTCTGGAATTAATGCAACATTTTAATCACACTAATCTATTTTGTCCTTTAGGCGCACCATACGTAAGCTACCACAGCGTCCTCTTGTAGCTGCTGATGGAAATGGATGAAATCACTGCGCCTTGGAATGGCTCTTTCCACTTAAGAAAACTCCCCAATAGCTCAGAGGACAAGTCAAATACGCACCATGTGACATCAAACATTTTCAATCCGTATGGAGTTCCTCATGGTTAAGTTAACGTCATGACCATCGAACTTTCAAAGTAAAAGCAGGTTTGCATCCAAAGTGAAGTACCCTTAGCTGAAGACAGTACAAAAATTCAAAATAAAAGCATCACAAAAACTGTTTTGAAATGCAAAATAATGGAATTTTAAACATGCGAATAATTGCGACTAACTATTGAAATTCAGCATTAAATCAGAATTAAAGTGAGGCAAGACTGCCTGTTGTCTGCCTCTGCACTCAAGTAATCGTATCAATCCCTCACCGGTTCTAGTTCACTTCCTGGGTGTCTTTCAGCGAGGCAACAGATCCACAACTGCTCTGAGCTCTCGTCCATGTCCAGCTCTCTAACTCTAACATCGATTAACGGACGTCTAAAGGGTACAGCATGTTCAAAAATAACAGAGTGATCAAATTGGATTCCTCCTCAGGGATTAATGAAGCCTCACTTCTTCCTAAAACAGATCACAGAGAAATGTATTTGGAGTTCTGCATTTGGAAACTAAGTTGAATCTTATTAGAACTACTTCAATGAATTCCATTATTATGGCAGAAACGGCACAATGCTTGCATCAAAGTTTGAAGGAAAAGCAGGCACAAGGGGAAAAGTGAAGAGTGGAGGTGCCAAAAGAAGAGTTTTATTGTTATTCTTCACACGTCTCCAATCAGTCCACGTTAGTGTGAGTGTGGGTTTCTATTCGAAGGTAGATATGAGCAGTTTTGTAGAGCAAGTTCCACATGAACAGTATACAAGAATTCAGCATGAAGATCTCCAGGATGGATCAACCCAAGCAGCAACCTCAGAAGCGAGAAATGAAGCCAATGCAAGAAGTATAAAAAATATGCAGTTCATCAAGTGGCCTCTTGAGGCTGGCTCCAATGGTGAGTCATTCCCCATTAGGCCCCCTAATAAAATCTCCAACTTTATATCTAAACATTTTTTTTAAAAGAGAGACTGTCTTGGTTACTATGGGTCATTTTCTCTATTCATGACACAAGTGATGAAACCTCAACTCAACTCAAATCTATTTTCCATGATTAAAGATTCAACATTGGGGCGCCGACAGCCTTGCGGATAGTGTGTGCGCTCTGTGTACAGAGGCTTAGTGCTTCAAAGCGGGCGGTGTACAGAGGCTTAGTGCTTCAAAGCGGGCGGCCCAGGTTAAAGGTCTGACCTGTGGCACGTTCCCCGCATGTCGATCCCCACTCTCTCTCTCTCCCCACGGTTTCTGGCTCTATCCACTGTCCTATCTCTAGACTAAAGGCATAAAAAGCCCCAAAAATAAATCTTTAAACATACAACGCGACTTGCTGGAGTCTCAGTGAGGATGTAGAATAACAGCATGCAACATGCTTACAATTAACCATGTTCATGTTGAGCATTTTATCTTAAGGAAGGTCATGTACCAACATTTACTTTTTGACACGCTCTAAACACAAAGTACAGCTGAGGCTACAGAAACTTGACAGTTTTGATAGTCACTATCTTTACTTACTAACCACATCTTTTCCTGGGAGCTCCTGAGCTCTCATGTCTCGTAGGTTCCTCTGGATCGTTGGTGGACTTCCTACCTGAACCCTTTTGTTCCTATCCTTCTTCCTGCATCCTATCCCATCACCCCCATCCCATTTTTCAAGCCCGGCGTATTTTTGGTAAATTGCTGTTCATCTTGAAAGGACGTCTTTTTTCTTGCCCCTGTAACTTTGCTAAATGTTGCTAAGTGCTCATGATGGATTAACTTTGGGTCTTGTTAAGACAGCAATGAGTGCAAGTTTTTGATCATCAACCAAATTATTGATCAGATGGTAGAAAGAATATTTGCACCAAATTCTCTATTAATCCATCCAACAGCTGTGAAGACATGTGCAGACCAGGCAGATAAATGATTGCACTTGTACTTTATTTAAAGATGTAAGACAGGCTGTTTATGCAGGGCATTAGATATCATAAAATATTATTCCATTTTTAATTAAATGCAATAATTGAAAATCCTTTACCTAAGGATTAGTAATGAAGATGGAGTGTTAAGGTTAAGTGCCTGAAAGAAAGAAGAGTTAATGAGTTCATTAAATGAAGGAGAAGTCAACACAGCCTGCTCTGTTATTGCTATACCACTTCCTGCATAAAAGACAGGAAGGACTCAGCTGTAATTAGATCAGATCTACGAGCCGAGCTCTGAACCAGACTTTAATCAAACAAGAACTTGTTACATTCACAGACAACTCTACACCTTGTTTTAAGGTTTATTTCGGGGCTTTTTATTCCGTTATTTTAGAGACAGGACAATGGATAGAGTCAGAAATCAGGAAGAGAGAGAGAGTGGGGGATGACACGCAGGAAAGGAGCCACAGGTCGGATTCAAACCCAGGCTGCTTCCTTGGAGGACTGTAGCCTCCATACATGGGGCGTACACACTGACAAACACCCTACCGGTTTCCCACCTTTTACTTTATCAAGCAAATAAGCCTCATTGTTGCATTTCTGCAGCACACGGCGAACCAGGTCAGTTACTGGCAGCTTTAGAACATCTTAATATAACTACTACTGTACCTCGATTTTATGCAATAAATAATCTGCACATGGGAAAAAGGACAAGAGGGGAAACATGTTAGCATATAGAGGTTATAAAACTGCAGAAATAAATGATGAAGTGTTCAAAAGTGACGGTGTTTGCTGTCCTAAATGCCTCCGGCTTGATTTCCCACAGTCCCCAGAGTCTGATGGTCACTGCAGCTGTCAGCTGTGGGACAGAGAGACTGTCAGAGCAGTCTGATTATGTCTGAATGTGCTGTGGCTCATAAGGAAAGGCGCTGAGATTACTAGCAAACAGAAGGAGTGATGGGAGGACTGTCAGTCCTGTAGTCACTGCAGTTTAGGTTTGAGTATTTGTTCACTGAGAAACAGGGCTATTTGTTCATGGAAGAAAAATGGAGGATTATAAAGATGTTTCTGCTCTTTAACAGGCAGAGCAAAAAGGTTTCCATAACTATCACAGGCCGTCAGCTTTGACAGCATTATTTAAGAAAGAAACTTGTGATCTGATGAGAATTATAAACGTCAGGATTGACTTTGAAATTGATTTAGCATTAAAGGAGGGTACTTTTTATCTTCTTCTTCTTCTTCTTCTTCTTCTTCTTCTTCTTCTTCTTCTTCTTCTTCTTCTTCTTCTTCTTCTTCTTCTTCTTCTTCTTCTTCTTCTTCTTCTTCTTCTTCTTCTTCTTCTTCTTCAGCTCAAGCACGGCTACGGTGATTTTCTTTCTGTCATTATTCTCTCGACACAGAGATGGCTCTAACCTTTGTAATCCTGAGGAACTCAAACATTTTACAGTCCCTAGCTTCCCTTTGATCTCTATTTTCACATTCTGTATGAAAATGTAGGAACTTCATGGGACAGTTTTTTTTTTAACTCGTGGAGATTAAAAATATCTTATTTAAAAGAGTGTCCTGACCGAGACAGACATCAGCACAATGTCAAACAAGCAACGAGCAGCCAAACATAGAAATACTAAAAAATCAAAATCAAAAAACGTCCCAAATCGGAATCTGCCAAAATCAACCGGTGTGAAAACCTTCATCTGGCGTTGATTTGAAGCTGCAGCTGCTGAGGGAGCTGCCTGTGAAAAGAATACTAGAGAACTTAATTTAATTGAACATTAGATTGCAAGCGAGCCAAACTCGTCTACTTATCTCTGATTGTTAGTAGATAAAATTCTAACATTGATTTGTATGAAAAACACAATTTAATATAGAGCTGGATAGAGAAACCACCAGAACACTGAGTGCAGTACTGCAGTGACGACATGGAGCAGAAAACTAAACTGAATTTATTAATATACACATACATCACACAAAGTCACACAGACACACAGAGAGATAAACAGACTTACCTTGGAGGCAGGCGTCGTGTCCACCGTGGACGAGGTGATGGCAGTGGAGGCCTCGCTGACGGTGGTGCTGGACAGCTGCTCGCCCGTGTGTTTGGACATCATACGAACACCCTGAGGCCTGGACAAAAGCACACACACACACACACACTTTATAACACACATTTTCCAATCTGATACAGCAGGAATAGAATTTCTTTGTGGTGGTTATGAGTAGTTTCCGTGTGTAGTTCCATGTGAAGTTCATTATTTCACACCTTTTCTTTAAAGGGCAGGACAATCCATGAACAAACCAATATATCAAAAAGACAGAATGTTTCTCTGAGAGTGAAGGTGAAGCAGGCGATTATTTCTGTGAGATGTTCAAACCAAGGTTCACATTTTAAACAACTACCAACTTGAGACATGATACGTAAGTTGGAGTGCACAGTCAGTGTCTATGGTGAGATTTTAAGATGATATCTGTTCACAGACATAAATCAAAATTGCTGTATAGGATTTTCAGTATTGCATAACTACTCAGGCATGACTCTTATTAAAAACAGAAACAGGAACTCTTTTGACACCAAAAGTCTTGTCCTTTGATTCATGTGCAGAATCTGTGTATAGAGATCAGAGGCAGCCTTGTAGATTAGAGCCCGAACAATTTATCAGCTAGCCGATAATATCGGCCGATATTAGCATATTAAGTGACTATCAGGATTGGCTATTTTTATCACCGATATGCGCCGATATCACTAGATAATTTCACCGGTCAACTTTCGTTTCATTTGAGTTTCATTGTATTACACAAGCAGTTCTCTTTCACCAGCAGAGGGCGCTATAAATGACGTCACAAGACTCCGATGAAGCCAGCAGCTGAGAGACAACCCGTATGGATGCCTACAACTTGGAGATGCTACCGGAGTTGACAGCCGACCAAATAGATAGATAGATTTATCTTCTTTTGAGAGCCAACTAAAATAAAAACTGAACTCATAGATGAAGCCTGGGCTCGTTGCGCTCCACAACGCCAGCGGCCCGGCTCGTAGGTGAGCTGATCCAGCTTAAGTTTTCCCTGTCAGGAGAACGAGTCCTTTCTGTCAAAGTCCTTTGTCTACTTTCACACTTCAGGTTAGGGCTAGCTTTTTGTCTTATTTACTGTATATGTAGCTTGTGCTAGCTCGTAGCAGAGTTCTTAAGACAAATAGCCACTGGGGCCACTGAATGACCTGAAGACATGTTGGCCTGACTCTGCTCCCTCTCCTCCTCCCACACACTACGGACGGGCATGAATAAAGTGTGTGTGTGTGTGTGTGTGTGTGTGTGTGTGTGTGTGTGTGTGTGTGTGTGTGTGTGTGTGTGTGTGTGTGTGATCTATTTCTCTTTTGCACCCTCAGGTTGATGCAGACCTATTACCTCACATCAACGCGTCTCTACAGGAAGCTAACAAATAGACACATGAGGTAGGTTCACAGCAGAGAAATAAAAAGTGCACCCAGCAGCAGACTGTCTGATGTAACGGTGTGTTTAAAAAAGATAAATGAGCAGCAGCTCTTAATCCCAGAGTGAACTATATAACACACACCCAAATATGACACTGAACACATTATGTCACGGTCTTAACATATGAATGATCTGATGTTCAGGCTTGGCGAGTGTATTGCTGTGGACCCAGGGAAGTGCAGCGCTGATTGTTAAGTTTAGATGAGCTTCTACTGATGCTAAAACATTTAAAATAGTTTTGCTGTGGCGCAACACGATGGGATCAAAAACCTACAGGAAACACGAGACGAGCGGAAACAAGACACGCCGCACAGTATCTAAAGAGGCGTTGAAACATAAAAAGATGAACAACATGTCAGACAAACCCACACTGCAGTGCGGTGTGTTCAGTTCAGTTGCTCTCTGTTGAGGGTCTTAACTCCAGTCTTTCCACACATACATTGACTCATAGTGATGTTCCACGAAACACAGATCAAAAAAAGCAGAAGAAAAGAAGAAGCAGCTCTCACAGGAGATCACGTTCTTATTTATTTCTCAGTCCGGTCGTGTGTTTCGGATGGCTGTTTCTTCGGTTACCAAGGATACAGGTGAGGCGTGAGGGCTTTAAGTTCATTCCTAGTTATTATTATTTACACCACAGCTCCACAGAAACTACACACTGAGTCCTTGATGACCTTGATGATAGATTTCACAGTTTTCAGCAGAATTGACTTTGACCTTGAGGTGATTGAGTGAGCCATCAATTAAGTTTGTTTTGGCGTAAAGACTGTGCAAAATGTTTATGGTGATTGAATCATGTTTTGTCTGTTTTGTGGAATCCACTCAAGAAAGTTAACAAACAGTATTTCTGTCATAACAAATTAACTGACGGCTCACTCAATCACTTCCGGGTCACTTCAGACATTTTGTACATTTCTTATCTGGATAAATTCTGAGGTTTGTAAATCTGTTTGGGGACCGGCAGAAGTGTAAATTTGTCTCTGCGCTGGTAAGAGTTTTGCATCTTGTAAATCTGTTCACCAAAATGTACATTTGTCTCAAGCTTTGCAAAATTTGTTTCACACTTTGTAATTCTGGCTTGCATTTACCGGCCACCGTATTTTAGGAATTAAGTACTGAAAAATATTCAATTGTTTGCGTTTCAGATGTAAAAGCTGCACAGAAGAGGAAGTGTTGACTGGAAGCTGTCTAACGCTCACCGCTGCCTTCATGGATAGAGGATGACGCAGCAAAAACCTTTTCTTGTTATTAAGAGATAACTATCTCTTAAATTAAGAAAAGAGAGCAGATTATTTCTCTCTCAAGTGAATGCAGTCTTCTTTTGTAGTAAACGTATGTTCATTTGATGTTTAATCTTCCTCTTCTTATTCATAATCCTGAGAGATTAGCTAACAAAGCCCACAAGGCTGAAAACAAATTATTCCGAGGAATAATCAGCATGAAGATGCAGACATATCACTTTACTGTGAGTGAAACATGATATCTTAAAGATTGACTTTGTGCTGCAGGTTTAATAAAACACATTGTATTTGTGCTTGTTACCCTCCTGAGTGTCTCTGTGCGTGCTGACGGGCCCGTTATCTCTGCTGTCTTTACCGCGCTCAGACAGATCAGACGTTCCAGGCTGGATGTTTTATTGTCGACGAGCTGACAGCGGGCGGAGCGTGCGTGTAAATCTGTCTGATTAGTTTCAGAAGAGAGAACACTGGCGCTGCATGTGATGCATTCTTTCATCCGAGAATCCAAACTAATTACCACGTACAACATTTTCTGTCTGACACACGGCCTGCTGCCTTTTTCAAATGGAGCCAAAAATTCAACATTTTCTTACACTAATCCGTGTTTGTTTGTCTCTGAGGGATCTCTATAGGCGGCTGTGGCTCTGTGGGTAGAGTCGGCCCTCTCCCAACTGGAAGGTTGGGTGTTCAATCCCCAGCTCCAGCTGCCACATGTCCAAAGTGTCCTTGGGCAAGGCACTTAACCCTGAATTGCTCCGCTTCGTCGTCAGCGTATGAATGGGATTAGTTACTCCTGATGGTCACTTTACACAGCGGCCTCTACCATCAGTGTGTGAATGTGTAGGTGTGACCTGCGGTGTAAAAGCACTTTGAGTAGTCAGAAGACTAGAAAAGTGCTATACAAGCTGAAGTCCATTTACCAGTGATAACTGCTTTATAAGTGAACAAAATATGCTCTTTTATATTTAAAGGGATCATTAAAAACCTGGTAGTATTTTTGAATGGTCGTGCATCCCGCCCTCATTTCCCCCTGAGACGGGAAAGCTCCGTATTTCTTGTCTGAAAAGGAGCCTCCGATGAAGCAAAAATCGTGATTTTGCGTCATTGAACGCTGCTTTGGTTGGAGGGGGTGAAACTACATCGCTAGTTCCTAATGTTTCAACCCGCCCACAGGGGGAGACCCACTGATGCTGCAGACCTATTACAGATTAGTGGGTGGGACCTCACTCCCAGAATCTAAAAGCAGAGTCCGTCTTGTGCTTGAATCGGATGTTCGTGGCTATCTCTACGAGCCGCAATATAGGGACAAGCAGTTGAGGCTGATGGAGTGGCCTGCGGAGCTGTGCATTCTGGGAGTTGTTGTCTTTCATCCACATGAGCCGAAAAACCCAATGTCCATACAGATTCATGTTTCTACCGGTTTTTCTCTGTTTGCCATCCTACGTGCATTTCTCACTCTCTTTTCTCTCACAAATAGAACGACTGAATGTACTCTCATCTCAGGCTTTCAAACTGCAGCCTGCACTCCAACACTTCAACACAGACACTACTTTCAGAACATTACCAACTTCTATCTGCAGATGCATAATGTCAATGTGGATGGAGCGAGAGAGAGAGAGAGAGAGAGAGAGAGAGAGAGAGAGAGAGAGAGAGAGAGACATTAGCTCTGTTTTCATTCTGCTGTCAGGAGAATTTCATGCAACATTTCTGAAAGGTCAGGAACTATAAAAATGTAAATGAGATGCATTTTCATCAAAGTCAAAGTCAAATAAAGAGTCCACAGGACGGACTCGATTTTAGGGTTTGATGGGACAAGAGAAAGTCCTTGTTCTGAGATGAAGAGCTCATCTAGGTTTTAATTTCAACATCAGGACATGTTCGACCAGTTTGTTCAAAAAGTTTCATCTGGTAAAAATAAAAAATAAATCCACAGAGGATCACATGATCCAGCTCACTTTCATTCCGTTTGATCAAACTGATCCGGGTATAGACTTTTAATGAATGCTTTAAAGGGGACTTTACACTACATACTTTGTCCAAAGGGGGCGCCAAAACACACACAGACTGAACAATCCTCACAGCTGCTTTAAACAAGATATTTAATATTAGAAATTGATGCTGTGTTGTAAATATTTAAAAAGGACAAAAACCTCTTATTACAACTCAACATGAACCTCATCTACTTGGTCCCTGAAGTGATGCAGCATCCTGGGGCAAAATATATAATAAAAATGTCTTCAAATATCAACTTTAGCCCCACAAATTGAAGAGTTTTCTTTCACTTTTCCCCCTGTAATCCAGTCTGCTGGGATCAGAGTGATCCTGATTTTTTGGATCTATAAGTAATTTTACTCCTACTCTAAAGTTTTGAACAACACATGCAGAGGTTTTCTATTTATTTGAAGAGGGACAGTTTACATTAATCTACATTCAGACGGATGTAAATGTACCCGAGTTAGCTGAAAGGCAAATTTTCATCGGCAGCCCCTTTGTTCTTTGGCATCATAGAATTCAATATAACCCGTTAACATACGTTCAGTAGTATAGACCTAAGAAATGTTACAATTTGATCCGGTACCTTAACTTAAATCCTGTTGGATTACTTTAGACCCACTAAGCCTGGGAGCCTTTAAACTGAGCGCCTCTACTCTAAATCAGTCCTTACTTTCTTTCTGTAAATTCTCTCCTGATGTATCTTTCTTTTACGTGCCTCTTGTGGTGTGATTTTTTTGGAAATGTCATCGTGTTATCTGGCATCCTGATTTGCAACCTCCTGTGAGGAAGTTGTCGAAAGATAAAAGCGGCTGAAGAGCGAAAGAATGACCAGAGTGTTTGTGACCTTGTTGTTGGAAATCAGCAGAGAGTGGAGAGCGCGGTGAAGTAAAAATAAATAAAGCAGAGCCTCTGATTTATCCATGGAAGTTTTTCAAAAAGCTGATAAATTATACCATTGCTTTCTTTGCAGTAAAGTACACGCGGCTTTATCTTTCTGCCTGGTATAAAGGACTCTGATTCTGCAGGGAGTCCGCCATCTGACTGTCTATAGGAGTTCAACTCAATTCAGACCAGAACAAAGATGGATCAGGGGGCAGCTCCTGTAACTCAGACTTAAGGGACTTCATTTGGTCTTTTTGGTCTCACCACACAAAGGTAGGACCTCACTATTCTGCTAACTAATCCATGTGTAACACAGATCATAGAGGTCTGAGGAAACAGAACCCATATATTTACTTTAAATGCCCAAAGAGGACGAGGTCGTCCGTGGTAATTCTTTAAGTCCTCTGCTGTCGACAAAGAGGCAAACAAAAGAATGAAACAAAAAGCATCTAAGAGAAACACCAAGGACACGACCGACTCAAAGAGAGAGCTCCCTCCTCAAATCAAACACTGCTTTCCACTCGTCAAAGCTTTGAACCACAATGCATGATGGTATATACTGTGTGGATAGTGCAAGTGTAGTTATACACTCCTTTTCACAATGCATTGTGGGAAAACAATGAGTCCACTATATAGGGTATGATAATGCTCACACAAACTTCAAACACTATTAGAAAACGTTAAATCACTATATAGTGAGTAGTGTGACACAGTCATTGTGTAAAGTTCTTTTTTTATATGCTAGCACTACTAAACATTGTCTGTGCCCACAGCTTGATAGCTTGATTGGTGTTTTCATACATTTATTTTTCTGTCTGTCCTGTGAGTAAGGCTTGTTGTTTTATTACCTGCAGAGAAGACAACAGGCCATAGTCATGAGGAGACCCCCCCATTGAAAGGTACCGGGTTGTGTCCTTCACCTCTTGCGCTCTCTGCTTTGGATGTGAGAGAGTGTGCGGCCAAGTCAGCAGCTTTTCACAAGTGACAGAAGAAACCACTTCTGTCAGCTGCAACCACACATCTTATTTATTCAACACACAGATTAAGAAGTTATTCCACTAAAGAATTAGAGGGCACAGACTATTTAGCTTTTAAAACCTTGCCATTGTGAAAACCTCTCTAGCACAATAATCAAGTTCAAGTATTTTTATTTCCAGCTCAAACAAAAAATCAACATGGCCAGAGTCACAATACCAGTCAAGACAAGGCTTAAAGGTCAAATATTATCTTCCTTTTCAACCAGTGTAAATAAGTCTCAGAGCTCCCCAAAACATGTCTGACGTTTCTTCTTCTAAATCCACTCTGATCCTGTATTTGATCATGCCTATAAACCCCTCTATTTCAGCCCTGCTCAGAACAGGCTGTTTCTGTGTCTGTACCTTTAAATGTAAATGAGCTGTGTCTGACCACGCCCCCTCTCTGGAAGAGCTTGGGTGGTTTGGGCTTTCTTGCTCCATGTCCTATTGTTTACGGTGAGAAGGCAGACTCAGAGGGCAGAACAAACACCTAGCTGTGGGAGTGTCACCCACCTGGGGGAGGGGCTACTGCCCTTTGTGATGTCATGAAGGGAAAATCTCCAAACAGCCTGTTTGAGCACACATGTTCTGAAAAGTGGAGCAGAGAAAAGACTGAAAGGATGGACTTTTCTCACAATTAGGGGGTTTGTAGACAAGCCAGGGACGCATATTAGAGTTAGAGAAACATGGTAAAGTGTATTTTACAGAATATGTGACCTTCATAGAACGCCCCTCATTGATGACCTAAAAGGAGCTCCATCCATTTATACATTGCTTTGCTTTTTACTATTATTACAACTGCTTTTATTCTCTTTTAACATCAAAGTTTGATTGAGTGTGCAATCCAGTCACTGGTTTAAAAACTCTTCAGCTCACTTAGGGATTCCCATCATGCCTCAGACCTCTTCAAATCAAACTGAAGTAATTTAATTGAGAGGACAAAGAGAGGAGAAAGAGAGCAAACAGGGTCGAGAAAAAGCAATGAAGTCATTCCAGACAGAGCACATGAAAGGAGACCGTCACAGCCCACTAAACATGTTGTGCCGCAGCCTCATCAGTCTGGTGTCAATATTCTAGCTCAGGGCTTTTCTGTAAAAGGAGACACTGATTGAAAAGTATTCATCTCACTAATGATTTATGGAGATAATTTTATGCATGAGACGAAAGACAGGAGAAAGTAATAACTTTAACATTAGTGTCTGCTGAACTAATAATAATAATGATGGTCTGCTATTTTTCAGTGAAATTGTAGGCACACTAAGGGTGTCACACTAGGGACCGAGTACGCTTTACTCTAGAGTCCAGGGGCCTCATGCGTTCGCACTTAAAGGTTGAGTACGATGTTTCACGCACACGTCGGAATGTATAAATAAATGCAGCGATTCTCTCGTCAAGCACACAACTTAACCTCCACAAAATGCACTGGGCTGTTATTTCACCCCCGAATCAAAGACAATCCTTTGAAGTCACTTCAAACGCTGGATTGATAAAAATAAACAGTGAAAGCCTTAAACTCACAACCCATCATTAAAAAATTCATGAAAACATGGCACCAAATCCAACTAACAACACTAAACATGACATTTTCCTTTTTCTGGTTTGACGATGAATTCATGTTCTTCTACTTGATGTAAAAAAGAAAACTGAGCAGAGAAGAGAAAAAAATGAAAAAAACATAAGGCTGTGACCTTGGCTGGCCCCCATCCGAAGATTTCCCCAGTTGACTAGTAGTCGTTAGCTTGTTTTTGCATGTTTGTGATATGAATCTAAATATCCACATTTATAACATTCATAAGATCAGAAAATTTTAAATTATTAGTTACACTGTAAAACAATGCTACAGAGAAACACTGAACTGTAAAAAAATGTTAAAATATACATTTTATCATCCATTACATGTGAAACTAGCATCCTGCTAACGCCAGTGCTACTCTCTTACTCTTGAAAAACTGAAACTGTAAATTGAAGGCTGTTGGTTTTGTTGAAGCTCATTCAGTTGACTTTGGCTTGACTGAAAGCTTCTCACTACTGTATTATTGTGGTGAAATGTTATCGGTACATATACTGTAACCCCTGAGGCTTTCTCAAGCCAAGGTTTTGATAGGCCACGACCACAACAGTCCAGAGTTGTACCAGTTTGAACAGTTAGCACAGGCAGCGAGTGCTGAGGCGTAGTTTTGATAGGGATTAGTGACAAAAGCTTCCTCCAGATCAGCCAATAAAAAAAAAACAATTGAAGTAGCCAAGTTTCAACCTGTAGAGGGCAGTCACTTTGCATAATTCTGGTACGATAAGTAGCATTTAAATACTTTGTACTCAAATGTCAATATTTGGACCTGAATTGATCAACAACACTTCTTCATACCCATACACAGTCCATATAGGTTTTCAGCTAAGAGTTTAGTTACTCTTTGAAGGGGAAATCCCGGCTCAATAAACTCAAGATATGTTAATCTGACGCCCGTGATAACTGACCTGATGAAGCCTTTTGTCTGCAACTCAAGACAAACAAAAAGCTGACCAACCAAGACGCCTTTCATCGACTAATGTTTGGTCGACTATTAGGGGAACTACGAGAAATGTCAGAATGAAATAAGCTGCAAATAACGGTCAAAGACCAACCGTTCAAAACCGGCAGTTAGCAGCCCACTGACCGAGCAGGAATTCGGATCTAAAGAATATTGCATATTAATCTCACTCTGCAGAACTGTCAATGAGTCAACACTTAAAGTACAGTCTGGGGACGGAGGGCGTTTATTGGCCATTCAGCGGTAGGAAGGCACCTCGCATCCTCTTTTTCCGTCCGTGGGAGGAAAAAGGCGACCATGTTGTGAACAATAAGGGCACAAAGGAGATTTAATAACCAAGGAAAAGTAAATGTCGGAAAGATTTTGACATTTTAACGCAATACTTTTCCTCTGATTTAATGATACCTCTCACAAGAAAACAAGAAAAAAATCACTTAAAAGACACTTTAAAATTCTGCAAACTCCCACCACAACAGCTACACATAAAACACACACACACACACACACACACACACACACACACACAGCTGCAATAATCAAGAATCAACAGCACTGGCAGCCCACACAGCCACAGCTGACATTTAAATGCAGCCAGACTGTCACCACGGCGGCTCAAAATCAGCCGACCAAAACATTCAGAAATGGTACGATAAATTACGTGAGAGAAAAACAAAGGAGCTGTGTCCTCAAACAAAGAGAGGAGATCATTATTTCAGCACTGACACATTCTAAAAAAAACAATCCAAAATTTATCTTAAAGACAGAAATAAAAACCCTCCTTTAAATATGATGCTAACAACACACTGTCGGAAAACGTCTTCACTTCTCTCTTAATATTTGTTTGTGTTTGTCACTGCCGTCTGAGCAGATCAATTCCTGTGATCCTCCTCCGTGATGTTGATGGAGATAAATTGTCTGTACGCCTTTAACTCTGCAGAGCCTTTCTCTTCACTTAGTGGTCCCTTTTTCTATTTCCTTCAAACTAAATCTAAATCTCTCTGAAGGTAAAGACATAAAGTTGGTTTGAGGGTCACAGCTGTAAAAGTTTTGCACCTCAAAGCAGAAGTTCAAGATTTTGAGTTATTTATGAGTTAGCAAAAAACACACCTAAAAAATAAGTCTAACAGTTGAGATTGAGCCACACTTTCTGCCAGTGTCATTTACACACTGCTGCCATGGCAACAGTCAACCAAAGCATCGCCAAGCTGCACCCCTGGCAAAAACAACACATGTGCCCTCATCACATTACTGGTGTAGGTTTCCTTTTATCAACAAATCATTACATAAATGCACAGAGGAAGGCTCAGACACAAAATATGATACGCTGAGATCAAGAAGGAGAGCTGAAAATGATTTTGGAGAACTCACAGAGGGACAGAGGGAGATGAGTCATGCAGGAAGAGTTAAGAGAAAACAAATGTGTTGAAGAGACAGACATATCAATAAATGGTCAGGATGGATTATATCCTAATTTATAGAGAGAGGTTTAAACATGCAGGCATGTCCTGCTTAAGTCAGACTAGTCTTCTCTGTAACCTTTGCATGAGGGTCTTTGTTAACAAGATGACAAACTTGATCCAATATGTAAGATATCTACTAAATCAAATGATAAAGTGACCTTACTATATCATCAGACATTAAAGAGGTCATATTATGCCATTTTTGGGGTTCGTATATTTAATTTATGTACCTACGAAAGTATGTTCACGATAGTTTAAGTTCGAAAAAAGTGTCTGTTTTCATGTAATGCCGCTCCATGCACCGGCTCCAAGTCTGATCTGATTGGTCGGCCTGTCAGCTCTGCCGTAACTGGTCAGTTGCTCAGCACGGTTCTCAAAAATGTACCATATTGGGAATGCAGCCACTTTGGCTCTGAAGGGAGCAAAAATATTAGCACCTTAGCACTACTGTGCAACCGCAGGCTACGGCATATCGTGGGCGTGCTACAGAAGTTAACGGGCGTGCAACATGAGCTGCTGGGCTTGCCACAACGAGCCAATGGGCTTAGATCAGTGATATCACACTGACAAGACGTCACACTGGCAAATTTTTTTCGAGGGGGGCTAGAACTGAGCGTTACATGCAGCATATAAAACCAGAAAAAGCATAATATGACCCCTTTAAGGAAACATGCTGTATTGAAGTGCTGGCTTCTCTGACAACAATGCAGCAGCCAGTATGTCCTCCTTCTAAGTTTAGATTCTGGTCCTGATTGCTCTGTTCTTGTTTTGATCAGAGAAGGTAGGCGGCACCTCCACACGGCCGTTTTGGACGTCCCTTGGTTTGCCAGGCAAACGTCAAACCAACAGGTGTTGCAGCAATGGAAGCGGGCAAGAGAACTGGTTCAGATAGAAGTGATTGTACTCGACCTAAAAAGCCTCTGCATGTTTCTAATAAGCTCCACGAGCAGAAATGTGCTCAAACTAGGATCAGTATTGGAGATGCTTTTGAAAAATAAAAAGAGGTTAAAACGCAGAAAGGTTTACAGACCGATGCAGAGCTGGCTAAACACTGAAGCTTCAGTGTCCATCACATGGCAACCTGCGTGCACATTGACTCTTGGGAGGCGGGAGCGGGGGGAGACAGCTCTCGACATTGTTTTGAATTTGTGTTACATATTATTCCTTTAAAGTTATATTTTCAAGGCACAAGCAAATTCAATCAGTTAATCGGAGAGAAAAAAGCTAATATTTCCATCCTTAAACTGGATTAAACTGAATGTTAAAACTTGGAATTTGTACCAAGAAAATTGGCAATTCTTCAACAACACTTGTGTGTTTCCACATTAGAGATTTCCTGGTTCTCATGACCTTTCTCTGTTGACATCAAGAAATGTAACATGGGACTTCACTCAATAACATTTAATCGTAAAAAAAAAAGCTAATCTTACTTGAAATTGGAATCAGTCGCTTCACATGCTGAACTGGAGATGCTGATTCATGCTTTTGTTTCGTCCAGGCTAGACTAATGTAATTCACTTTTCAGCTGCCTCAATAAATTCTCCCTCGACCGCTTACAATTATTCAAAAAGCAACAGCAAGATTGTTAACTAGGTCCAGCAGCTTCTCTCATTTTACACCTGTCTTATTCTCCCTGCATTGACTTTCAACCAAAGTCAGAATTCATATTTTAAAACCTTGTGTTTCTTTATAAAGCCCTGCATGATCAGACACCTGTTAATATCATTGACCTCCTCCACCCCTACATCCCAAGTAGACCCCTCAGGTCTTCTGACCAGGGTCTACATGTTGTCCCTCGACTGAAAACATTGTGCTTTTGAATTGTGGCTCCATCACTTTGGAACTCTCTTTCTCTGCATTTCTCTGAAGCTTCAATTGATGTTTTGAAAAGCTGCTTCAGACTCATCTTTTCCAGTTGGCTTCTTTATTAGGAACATCAATCAAGCCTGATGGGAACATGTGACGAGAAATTTAATTGCAATTTCTGCAGAACATCCAGAAATAAAGAAAGCTTTTAAATCCACTTGTTTCCATAAAAAGTCCAGGTTTCAATGACCCCAGAGCTGATGACAAGCTGGAGGACAGGAATATGTGGTGTGAGTAGATTTAGACCCACTTCAGATGCAGACAGATACTGAGACCCGGGATGCAGTCGCAAAGAAAGTTATTCCATCTCTCCTGCTGCCAAAATAAGAGGCGATAAGGAACTCTAAGGACACTTTAGCCACTTTAATCTGTGATAACCCCCGCTGAGTGAGGCCAACTGACGCCGCCCCCTACACACACACACACACACACACACACACACACACACACACACACACACACACACACACACACACACACACACACACACACACACACACACACACACACACACACACACACACACACACACACACACACACACACACACACACACCACCCCGCCAATAAGGCTCTCAGACGGGGAGTTTCAGCTCGGCTTTGATGGCCTGTGAGCTGATGCCTCCATCAAAGTTGACGTTGAGATCAGACAAACAGAAGCCTGGCCAGGCGGTCTGAGCTGGATCTGGAGGTGAAGGATATATACACCAGAGTTTGAGCTCCAGTGAACTCCGCAACTCGTGTGCCAGCGTGCGGAGTCGACATGGTGGCAGACATCTAAAGGTTAGCTCTGCTCCAGCCGAGAGCTTCATTGGCCGACAGGTAAAGGAATGAAAGTTAGTTTATAAATGTGAGGCAGGATAATGCTGAAAAGACCAGATGTATCTGTCTTGCCAAAGCTCCATCGTTGGATAAAAATAAAAGTTTAAAATGAGCTTTGACCTCCATCACTGCTTCATGTTTCAGGCTCATGGAGGCTTGGAATAGCAGCACAGTAGATGTTTTGGCAGCAGCTGAAAATTATTTTCTAGCATTGTTCGCCTTAAGTGTTTCACAATTGGATATCTGAGGTTGTAGCACTACTGACAGCGATGCTAAATAAAAAAAGGATCTAAGTGCAGCTGGATAATACTGGTTGTAAGACTTTAGCTGGAAGAATGACTCACAAGGACAAAATCTGTGCAAGTCAAAGCAGGAGGCTTTAATAACCAACACTTGCAATGAAAATGGGGAAGAAATAAGTCCCTGGAAAATAAACAAGGAGCAAATTAGGTTGATAATGACAGGAAAAAAAACAGCTGCACAGTAAGCTGCTGCCAAAAACAATACCTGTATGCAGGACAACTTTGTGTGGAGAGCAAAAGGGGAGAAACACCTGCACATGAAGTCAGTACAGTCTGTAACTTGTTGGCTATCATCTGATGATGATAGCCGAATCTCTGTCAACAGATATCTGCAAACAAGTGCTGATGATCAGCTCTCAGATGTAGTCTCTTCACTCCATAGTCAATATTTTTCATCTCATGACAGACAGATAGATATATAATTTATTAATCCCACGAGGGGAAATCCAATTTTACACTACATACACATGCACAAACAGGATCCTATGACCTGCACTGATGGAGAGATGTCAGAGTGAGGGGGCTGGCCACAGCAAGCACTCCAGCTACCAGACTTGGTCTGCACCAGGACTTGAACCAGCGACCCTCCAAGTCCTTATACAGACTGAGCTACTGCCCCCCTAAAGGAGTGGAGATACCGGGGATTGAACCTGGGGCCTCAGCCAGTGGGTTCTGAGGTTGATGCCAGACACTTTTACAAATCCTCTCCTGGACACACCCTGATTGGGCCAAACCATTCTGGTGGGTAAAATAGGAATAATGGAAATCTCTCCACTGAGACATAAGCCAAACACAAAGTAGCAAAATTGCTCGATAATATTTCAGGTAAGCGATTCAAGAACATGACTTATTGAGGAAAACATTTACCTGTTCAGTGATGAACTGATTAAACATCTAACAAAAACACTAACTGAGGGATTCCAACATGTGCCTGACAAAGCCAAACGACTTCTTCTAGCCGGGCACATAAGAAATCTGGACTTGTTAAAATGGAAAGAGGAAACCTCTACACACGGGTTCATAGCTAACACGTAACCTGTAAGCACAGCCTTCCTACACACCACACATTCATGGTAATTACATTACCACTGTTATGAATGGTATATTCTGTAAGAAGGGCTGCAGAATGAATCATAATTTCATTGTTATTGTGATGTGAACATTCAAAAGAAGCACATAGCGAGAGTCTGAATTTATATCAATAAATCAAAAAATGATGTTACATTATCGCATATTTTCCGAATATCGTGCAGGCCATATTGTTTATTGTAATTACACAACCAATCAAGGAACTGAAAAGAGAAAAGTTTTCATTTAACCTTCATGAATGAGATGACGTTGTATCACTACACAAAAGGCCACAAACAAGACCTTACACGAGGTCCGTGTAATACGGGCGCTGATATTCAGTGATACAAAGACTTGCGGAATCTCGCTCTTCTTTAACTGTATAAAGGCCCCAAATATACCAGACTGCATGCTTCAAATCCTCTCTGTGACGACTCAGGTATGTACTTCAGATCTGTCTGTCAACTTTTAATGAGTTTTTTCTCATTAAGGGAGCAAATCAGCACCAACAGTCGACAAAAACCAAACACTGTAAAATTGCATCTTAATATTGAAATGAGGTTCTTTGTAAAAGACCAATGTTAAAAAGATTTTTTTTAAATACACCCCTAGTCAGTTTGTTCAAGATCTTCATTGCACATCAATGAATGCATATTTTCAATGACATTCAACTTCAGCACGTGATTTAATAATGAACCTCTTCGATTATGATTGATGAGTTTCTCTGCAGGTGACCAGGAGGTTTGTTTCTAATCTTTATTTTCTCCATGCTTCATGAAGCTTCTTCAGTCGATGTTCACACAATGTGTTTAACTGATCTTCCAAAGCTATAATGTATAACCCTGGAGGACGTTCTTCACTGTGAGCGTGAAGTGTTCATCGATGCAGCTTGTCTGCGTAATCACAGCGGAGAATATCCTCAGGTGCATCACAGCGACATAATGCAAATATTCTGCAGCAATGTGCACATCCTCTCTTAGTCATAAAGTCCTTCTATCTGCTGCACAATTCAACATCTATTTTTCATGAACCACACGTGGACACACAGCGGCGCCTGAAGTGTTGTGTATCTACGTACATGTGTGATGCACTGTCACATTATCATATAGTAGCTTGGACAGGCCAGCTTTACACCTACGTAGCTGCTAATAAGACAGATCCATCAGAGGACAGCAGGGAAGACGTAACCTGGTCTCTGCTTGTCTGGGATGGAGAGATGGACTTAAGCGAAAGAGAGAGAGAGAGAGAGAAGTATAATGAGGAGGAAAAGAGGTGAAGACAGAGACGAGGAAGCTCAGCGGCAAACTGCTGTATAAAACATGAGGATATAAAAAGCACATGGCTCAAAAAGGTGTGTATCTGTGGTCAGTTCCAGACACAGACAGCTGAAAGAAATGCACACCTTCAAGACAGGGAAAACCAATATTCATTGAGACTGTCAATCTTGACATTTTCTGCATCCCACAACACATTGGCTATCATCTGATGATGGTTTAAGCGTCTGGGTATGATTAGCCATACACAACTTTCAGCGAAGTGTTTCTTTTCTGTGCAGCCGCCCGCCACATTGTACGGGTAGCATCTTGTAGGAGCAGCAGTAGTAGCAGACTGACATATCGACAGGAGTAATGCATACAGTAACTACATTTTACTTGGGCATGTAGATGGAAATCTGCAGGGAGGAATAAAGGCTGTCGATGCTAGCTCTGCTAACGTTAGCAACACTCGGCAAACCACACTACATTGTTTACCTGCAGACAATATTAAATAAATTGTGATCCATTTGGACTGTTTTCTGAGTGTTTTCTAACCTTCAGACCAGTTGGCAAGTCTGAAATTACATTTCAATTTAAGTGACGGGGGAAATGAGTCGATAGGAACATCTCTAGATTTCTGTCTCTCGGCCTGTCTTTCTTTCTATCCCTCTTTTTTTGTCTCTCTCTCTAGCTTCCTCTTTCCAAGCCAGTCGCAGCAGCCGGCTGTCCCTGAATTAGTCCAGTTCTACCAGAGGTTTCTGTCTGTTCAAAGAAAGCTAAGTGGCTTCATAATGGTGAATTAAGCTGTTTCTACAAAATGAAAACTCTTCTTCATGTTTGTCCTTCGATTTATTCTCTGAAGTGACAAGTTCAGATTTAAGATGAGTTCTGTTCTTCAAAGTGACAAGAACATGAGATTAACTGACAAACCTGAGTAAAGGGAAATGTATAGGCTGCAGTGATATAAAAGAAGAAGGCATCAATGTACAAGAGATAAAAGGGTATTCAAAGAAAAAAGAAGAACACAGATGTACAATAATAAAGATGGAAAATCAAAGAGTGAAAGAAATGGAGTTCTGGGAGAGAAATGGTAGAAAATATGAACAAAGAGGACGGCTGAAAAGAGGAGAAAGTGATTCTGGTTGGACAGATGGAATTAGAGAGAACAGGAAATGTGAAACAATGAGACGGTGACAGGGACAGAAAATGAAAAGAGAAATAGGTTACCAGAAATGGAGTCTGTGCAGTGGAACTTCATTACATTTTAATGTGTTTCTTCATGAGATGAACGGCTACGAAAGCAGCTTCTAATTGTTCCTCACTGGATTAGTTACATTTGAGCAGGACTAAAGGAGTCAGGGTGAGGTTCTTCTTCTGCAGAAGTCATTTAGTTTATTCTTAGCTCATTTTTTGGTATCGTTTTGACAGGAACTGATTATGATTACATAAAAAAAAAAATTGAATGTGTTTGATAAAAGGATATCTGATACAGTTTATGCTCTTGATTCATAACCAACTGTTTATAAAAAAAATATTCTCTAATAAGCAGGGACTGTGCAGACTTTTTTTGACTGGGGTGGCCCACCTAAAGCACTGACTTGTGCAGGGGTGGCCTGAAGTGTGATGTAAGCACAAACACACAAATAAATATTAGCTATTTACCCTTTCCTATCTCACCAGTAATATCTTCTTTATAACACAAGATAATGGCGTCAACTTCAAAAAATACATGAAAAACCTGCACAGTCTAACTTGCAAAAATATATTAATTGGCAATGTTTTGGTCCCGACACATTGCCAGTTAGTTCATTGCAAGTAAGACAGAGTGTGTTACTTTCCTATACACCTGTCTTATGAAATAGAGTGCAAAGTTTTTATCGAAAATGTAAAGTACAAACAAAAGAAATATGCATACAAGTGCTGACTCCCATCCTTTGCAAAAAAAAAAATAGTTTGTTTAAAAATAAGTCCCACCTCTGACAGGGCAAATAGCCAATCACAGTTTAGGATTTTTGGGGTGGCAACTGGGGTGCCCAATGAGATTTCTAGAGGGACCCATGCCACCCCTCTGGATATGCCCCTGCTACTTGTCAAAACACACAAAAGCAGATCAGACTATTATTCTACTACGACTTTAAAAAGAAATGGTCATACAACGACGACAGCTTCAGAAGCTTCGAGATTAGATATCGGAGGGTCAAAAGGAAAACATGCAATTTTTTTTTATTTTTTTTTGCTGTTGTTTTTCTCAAAGTGACGTTCTCACAGCTTCGAGCCCTTCATTTCTTGTGCATTCCAAAGTCAAATATTCAACAGCACCATGAGTGCTGCAGAAGAATGCATTCAATATCACATTCCACACGGCCTCCTGTGGGGATCTGCAGGTTACTTTGAATGGGAGAATAACTGCAGGAAAGGCTGAAACATTCAGAGCCACACTCTGGTCGGCTGTAAACAAATAACACGAGAACAGCCTCAAACATCGTTCTGCATTTTTTTTTATGATTTATTCCACTGAAATGTGTTTTTTTTTTTTTTTTTTTTTTACACAAAGTGCCAGCAGCAAGATGTGGAGCTTTTTCTTTCTTTCTGTAAAAAAGTTGATAAAAAAAGCTTTCTAACTGGAGCAGCACAGTGCTGGAGGAATGTTGTTCTTCAATTTACAGAAAATGTCGTCAAAAAATTCTGCTGTCTTTTTGACCTACATCATAATTTAGGGCACAGAAGAAAAGAGCCCCACAGCTCCTGTAATGGAGACGTTAGAGAGTCTCAGTGTTGTCCGGGTTCAGTTACTGGTGAGAAATATCGACCCAAACAAAGCACTCAGATAGAAACACTAACTGTTTCCTAAACAGCGGTGAGTAAGCCCTGACTTGTTTATTCCACAGAGACCTGAACTCAACATGTCACATAATGTGCTGCTACATGGAGAGAAGGCAAAAGAGCTTTTACCTCGTGTGAGGTGAAAATGTGTTGTTATGGGGTTTTAAAAGGTAAAAATGACTGTAAAAATACTTAACGCATGCACAGAGCCTTTAAGAGCAAGAGTAACCAGTTGAATCACTCTTTCCCTCCAGCATCAGTCACACTGTTTAAAAACTGACCAGAGGAGCCTGGACCCTGCTGAAACAGTCAGACACACAGTATTTTAGTTGTGGTGTTATATTAACTTAATCTGCTTTTATTCAACACTTTTATTTTACTTAACTGGCAGTACGACTCGTATCACCATACTGGGTTCACATTATGATTTTATCACTTTGTTGTTGTTTTTTTTACAATATTCTATTTTTACAAAGACAATAGACTATAGTGAATTAATGAATATATGGGATTTTTATAGCTGATTTATCTCGCAATAAAAAGCTTAATATTTTTACATCCCATATTTAATTCACACAAAATATGACGTGTGCAGGTAAAGCCAGGTTTTTTTTGGGGGTTTTTTTTTACATGTGTATCGAGCCAGACTAGCTACTGCTCCACTTCTCCGCAGCTCACAGCAAGCAGGTCAAATAGAATAAAACATCTTGAAGTAGATTCAGCTGCACTTCATGACTCCAAAGGGTCAAAAAGCATTTTAGTGACTCCTGCAGTAGCATCACCCCACAGTGAGTAGAACTCCTCGACACACTCACCGACATCTCCTGATTTCAGTTCTTACTTAAAAGCAGCTCAGGTGAAATCAAAGTCACAAAACAAACTGAACTGCCCTTTCCAAAAACTGTCCCAAAAGCAGGATAACCACACAGAAAACTATTCCAATGTTAACTGTAAGGCAGGAGGGGGAGGATGTTTTCAAAGTCAGTGTCAGATCAAAGGTCAGGCAACAAGTAATGGAGAAACAGAAAACTGCAAAACATCCATAACTGCAAAAACAGGAAAGGATGTTCTTTAGATTCTTTCAGATTTTTCCTCATTTTCAAATTTCATTTTATAACTTTGTGTCCAAAAACATATTTGAGACAATGTCAGTGTTTCAAAAACAGCTGGAGAAAGACAATGAGGCCTCAGATATCTTATGGAAAATCTATTCTCTTTATTATTTGTATTAATGAATCTGCAAAGACACAAGAAACTCAATGAAACTCAAAGACTCACGGCTCGTGGAGGATAAAATCCAAGTTCTCTGTAGAAATCTGTCCGCTCATAGGATGGCGAAACGATGTGGTCCTCTGGTTATGACTGGAGAGTGACAGAGGGAGGAGAGAGAGGAGACAGAATTAGCACCCTGCTCTGTAAACACAGTGAGAGCATCACTGTGGATTTTCACCCCCCCCGTAATCTTCACAAGTACAGCAGACACAAGCCGATCATTCCCCCGAGGAGCAGCGGTGCTCAGGAGCTCTGAAAGGCCTTCGTCCTGGACTTTCCCAGCCTGGTGTTGAATGTGCTCACCCTACCCCACCCTACTCAAACTCCCCACCCAATCCGTTTCTCTACAGCCTGTGTGGAGCGAAATGTCGGGCTCAGCACTAAATGCTGGACAGTGCAGGCCTGGGCCTCATGGGTTATATACTCAGTCAGTCATTTTAAGCCTCAGAGTGGAAAAGGGACTGACGGCGTAAACAACAGCGGGGTTGTGTGGAGGGTCAGTGTGTATGTGCGTGTGCGTGTGCGTGTGCGTGTGTGTGTGTGTGTGTGTGTGTGTGTGTGTGTGTGTGTGTGTGTGTGTGTGTGTGTGTGTGTGTGTGTGTGTGTGTGTGTCAGTGCTTCACAGCAGAGTTGACAACGACAACAGAAAGTTTCAACAGTGTTGATTTGAACGAATAAAGTGGATATTGAAGTCAGGGTCATCTCTATTGAGAGACACCCACTAGTGATGTCATCATACCAGATTTTTAACCTTTGATATGTTTCTATCAAAAATCAAACAATATCAACACCTGCTTTTGATACCATGGCAACAAAAACTGCAGTCCTAGACAACCAATATTGGCTATTTTACTTTTATTTATTATATTTGTAACATGTTTAGTATTGATTACTTTTTTTTCAACCACAAAAAAAATTGATAATTGAGAGGTCCAAGTAGCTCTTAAACACACACACACACCTAAACACACTCTAAAGTGTAATTTGACTTAAAATGTTGTCCTGTGACCTGCTTTGTACTCTAAGTGTTGCTAAACCTGCTTTTTGTAAAGCGTCTCGAGATAACACTTGTTATGAATTGACTCTATACAGATAAAGATTGATTGATATGTTCTTGCTTGTAGTTATCAAAAAAAGCAGGCAAACTCCTCCACACGTCTACATTGTACAAATACATTGGCAACAATTTGGGCAGTGGATCTGTATAGTTAAGACAGTGTGCAGGAGTTAGCCTAAAAATCTGAAGTTTACACCAACAAGAGCTCAACACTGAGGAGAAACACACTACACACACTCAGAATATACACACTCATATGTGTGTGTGTGTGCAGGTTTCAGAAACCTTCTCATCTCGAACAACAATCAATACGTAGTAACGGTGTGTTTTCCATTCAGCAGCAGCAGCTCACATTACTCATGCTCCACAGACTCCTGCTCCGTGTAGCAGAAGATCAAACCCCACAGGACTACAATGTATCCCAGGAGACCCGAGGACACGGCTGCAGCAGGTTCCATAACAGGGACTGACACCGATGTTATGAGCTCACAGCAGGAGACCGGAGGTTGTGAAACTAAAAGCTGATCACGTTACACTGAAGTGACTGTGGACGGCTCAAACTAACTTCCACTACGACCATCATAACTGATAAAGATAATAAAAACAGTTTCCGTAGAAAGACATAGAAATCTCTGCACTAGTCGATCTTAATAAGTGCAACTATAACTTCTGACCCTTGTTATGAGAAGTTGACCTGTGTCTCTCAATGTTTTCTTTAGTGGCTTAATGGATCTGGATGTTTAATTTCTATATTTCATTTGCATCTTTTTCAGTTATTTTTTAGTGAAACTTTACAATGTGTTATAATTGAATATACTCTCCTGTGTTTGTTAATATGTTCAAACTTGCATAAGCAAAATGAAATAATAAAGAATCTCTGCTGTAGTCATCTTTACCACCACTGAACTGTCTGATCTGAGTGACATTGTTATTAGTTGTTATTTCTTATGCAGCGACTGTGTCTAATTTGTTTGTAAAATTGTCTGTGTGTTTTTGTGTGTGTGCTGTTCTGTTCAAACTGTCCTGTAATTGTACATTTGTTTTCATAGTGTTGTTTTTTTTTGTTAGTACCTGCCTTAGGACTACGGATGAAATTTAGCTTTTGTGCTAATTCCGGCTTATGTACATGGATACTATTGGTTGATGTGTTGATTAATGTGCACTTGTTACGCCCCACCATAAGGCCGCCCTATGGGGCTAACAGCAAACCATACATTGACCCATTAAAAGACACTAACCACCTTAACAAAAGTCAAAACAAAGGGATTTATTACAAAATGACACACTAAATGATAACAAAGATCAAAAGAGAAACAAAAGACAACAGACAATCCCTGACTGAGCAGCACAGCAGTCCCAACTCAAAATGCCTCTCTTTCTGCAGCCAGCACTGGCCTTTAAAGCACTGAGGCTTAGTAGGATTAGTAGCTTCACCTGGGCTGGAGACAACAGAAGGGGAGAAGGGACACAGGGCACAGGGAAACATACAGCCGTAACACACTGTCCTAATTGATTAAATAAATGAAATTAAATGAAACGTTTGCTTGAGGGTTGGAACGTAGATCCACCGTTATCCGGCAGAGAACCACGGCCTCAGACTTGGAGGTGCTGACCCACATCCCGACCGCTTAGCACTCGGTTTATATATACAATAGATGGAATTAATAGGATAATAAAAAACTAAAATATGAATTTAACAGTCTTTTTGTAAAAACATACACAACAAGTGATATATCTCCATATTCACAGAAGTGAATTACCACCTCAACATCAACTGAACTGGATGTGTTCATTTCTATTTCTGCTTGTGGTTTGGAGCAGTGTGGCTACATCATATCAAAGAGTCTCTACTCCTGCAGGCATATTGCAAAGGGCATAACGTAAAAGAATTTATAGCTTTCATAATCCCTGACGAATCACCTTCAGTGACCCGCAGCAGACTGTACTCACACTGACACATGAATGTTTGACAGCCAGCTGTGAAAAATCTGCACTGAGTCAAAAATGCAAAGAAGGATGTTGAAGAGCATGAAGAACCTTTGCTCCCAATCGAGGAGGAAGGGGCGCAGCGCAGAGCTGGAGGGAGACGTGTTAGTCATGCTGTCAGAGTGTGTCTTACAGGACACAATAAGCACCGTAGTATTTCTCTCAGAGGGATACGCTCAGTGTCTCCACATAAGCAGCGGCCCTGTGGTCCACTCTGAGGCGCTCTGAGGATTAATAATAGTCTGAACAGGATGGAATTACAATCGATCAGCTGTAGCATTAAAAGGGGAAACAGATTTTTACAGACGGGCGCTTGAGTTAGAAGTGATGACGGTCACTGAACACTCTCCCTGTGCAGAATATTTATGTGTACTAATGTCCCAATCAGTGATCAGACTGAGATCCTGAGGCAGCTACTTTATAACTCTTCACTCGTCTGCTTTGAAACTGAAGGAGACGAGTGTTTGCTGGCAGAGCTGAGCTGTGAACCAGCTACTCACTACACTGTGCGGCTGTGGATCAGTGGAACGGTCGGTCGCCTTTCAACCAGAAAGGTTGGGGGTTTGATCCCCAGCTCCTGCAGCCACATGCCCGATGGTAAATGGTTAATGGACTTGAGCCTGTATAGCGCTTTTCTAGTATTCTGACTAATCAAAGTGCTTTTACACCGCAGGTCACACCTACACATTCACACACTGATGGTAGAGGCTGCTGTGTAGTGAGACCATCAGAATGAACTTATCCATTCACAAGACTCTGACAAAGCAGCGGGAGATATTCAGGGTTAAGTGTCTTGCCCAAGGACACATCGGCCATGTGGCTGCAGGATCAAACCCCCAACCTTCCAGTTTAGAGAACGTGTTGTTGTTGTTGTTGTTGTGCTGTGGTCGTTGTTTGTTGTCGTCGGGTTTATAGAAATCATTGTGGTTGTGATTGTTATTCTTTGTGTTTCTGTCAGAAGTTGTTGTGGTTCTTGTGTTTGTAACCATGTTTATGTTTGTAGTCGTGGTTGTCTTTTTGTCGTTTTGGATGTGCTTGTAGCTTTGGATGTGTTTGCAGTTGTTGTTGTCGTCATTATCTCATTGCTGTTTTTGATGCAGTTGTTGTTGTTTTTTTGTAGCTGATTCATGAAAAACTGACGTGGTTGCCGTTGATTCTCAAAGCATGACTGAAAGTTAATGAATAAAACAAAAGAAGCCCCACCACTTTATCTTTTAACCTTTGTTTTCCTTTCTAAAAATATATATTTTTTAAATACAAAAGAAACATTGAGCATAAATCTGTCCGTCCGTTTGGTTAAAGTGAAGTATCAAAAAGAGGAATGAATATGCATGGAAGAAGAAGAAGTCTCAGGTGGAACGTGTAAATGAACGACATTTACATCTCTGAATTAAAATGACATGAAGTTTTTACATAAATGTGGACGTGAGCTGGACTTTATGCTAACAGGATTAAAACACCATTAAGGACATTTAAACTCATAAATGCTAATACTTTCACAGCATGCCAGAGGAGAGTAATATTATACAACAACCCCCCCCCCCCCCCCCCCATGTCTTCATATAAATGTGACATAAGACAATTAATCAACACTTGAGCCAAGGAAAAGTGAAATTTGCTAACGATGACAGCTCATCTCATTTACACGACTGTGTAAGAAGTCATGGACGGATGCAGAATTTGTTGTGTTATCATGAAATTAAAAGCAATTTGTCAAGCCAATTAACCCCGATCTCCTCCCCAGACTGTTAAAGAGGTTTCTATGACAGCTGAGGACACGGTCACCTCTCACGCTTTCACTGAGACTTTCAGTCAATTCAAGTATCATCACAGCTATTCACCCAAAGGCTGCTTGTTTGTGCCTGTGCACCACTTCTCCAGGGACACCGATACATCTTCATCTGACTGCTCACACACACTAATGTGAAAGCGGGCGTCAGTGTCCTGAGGAGATGTTTATCAGCAGCTGTGATTTCAGCTGCAGGTTCAGCATAGTCAAACATATCATAGATGGGATGGTGTCATTTCAGAGGAGCTGAGGCAACACTGACCTCGAGGGTGGAGGGGAAAATGTTGAAAGCAGCACTAAAAGCTTTATATAGCAGGCTTTTAACAATGCTCTCAAACAGTGCTAATAAAATACCTTTTTACAATCATCCTCAGATCTCTGGCTCCATTTACTGTGTTTAAGTCTCACTCTGGCAGTGAGAGGTGTCCTGTGCAGCTGCAGTGCATCTGGATGACATGAAAATATCTATATATATAGAAAAACAATGCTGGCCAAATCTGAGGGAGCTACAGGAGAAACACATCATTCGCTCGCAGTTAAGTCACATACAAGCTATTTTCAGTGTGCAGTAGATTTTTTCTTTTCTATTTTCATGTTCCTGCAAACGACCGGTGGCGACTCTAGAGCCTGTTGGAGGGCTAAGCAAAAATTCCCAGGGGGCCCCTCCACCCGGCATTCATCACCATCATGTCATAAATGATTTGACACCAACAACAAATAGCGAAATGTGAACTTTTATAAAAGTTTTTACAGATGTTGTACATTAGCATTATCTTCAAAACATAGATATAAAGAGCAGTAAAACCCTTCATTTTCCTCTGTCGACAAATTTTGGTTTTAATAGCCATAATGCATGCAACACTTGACAGTGCAGTGTTTTGAGCAGGGGCCGACTTTGGGGGGTTTCCTACTGTCATTGGAAAATTTGCACATTTTGAGCCACTGCTGTGTTTTAAACTCTGTCAGACCTGGGGGGCCCCCTAATGGCCTGGGGCCTGAAGCGGTTGCTTGCCATGCCTGTTGAAAAGCAACGCCCCTGCAAACGAGCTGCACCTGAGTACGGAGTCTGGCTGTGAATGTGGAGTCCTGATTATCGTCTATCGTTTGAATGAACATGTCTGAAGGATGAATTGAAATCTTTGTTGACCATCTTAAACAAGAATTGCACAGTCGGGTAATATTACTGTACCTTGTCAGTCGACATGTTTGTTTAGCTTCTCACAACGTCTTCACCGCTTTCACACCCTCTGTCAGTAAACAAAAGCCTGTCGTCTATGAGGGGGAGGCGTAACAGCACTATGCGGCTTTTAAGACAGTGCAGATGCACTCACAGACCTTTGGTGGGCGCCAAAGCACAACAAATCCATTTCCTACATATTGTTGCTTTAATTGGAGAAATCACACATGCAGAGCTGCTTTAAATGAAAATAGCTCTGACGAACCACTTAGTGTAGATTTCAGGTTGACAGAAGCAAACCTCTAATAAATGCAAATGTTGTTTTCTGCTGGATGTGCTAACAGGTTAACACATAGGTATATTAATTTGACAAGGCCGTAACAAGTCAAACATATGTGATTTTAGCTTGTTGTAGATCCAGCTTCATAAGTGGCCATTAAAAATATGAACGCAGATGTAACAACATAAATGTATCCCATTAAAAAAATGCATTAGCCAGTTTATCCCATGGCCACTTATCAGCAAGCCGCCAAATTCTGTCTAGACACAAATGTGCTCTGTTAAGTAGCTACGATAAAACATTTCAGACGTCATGTTGGCTAATATGTTTTTCTGTATATCCATATCAGCTGACAGTCGTAAACTTTGGGTTATCTGCCAAATGAAAAATCTAATTTTCCCTTAAACTTAAACACAGACTCATAGAAAGTAAACAAAGTTGACCTTGTTGTTATAGTACTAATGTGTGGATTGTGTTTTCATTCAAATATGATTCAGCGGGCTCCTTCTCTCAGTCAGGATCCAAAGAGAGTCCTGGAGCACAAGAATCACTGAAGGCTAATTTATTTAGGTGCAAAGGACTAACGTTTCGACAAAGCACGTCTTCCTGTTTTAAATAGGAGGAAGACGCACTGTGTCGAAACGTTAAATCAATGTGCCTTAAGTGATTCCTGTGCTCCAGGGCTGAAGCACATACTGTGCTCGTATGTATTTGCATATTTGTTTATCTTCATGTGCTTTTAAAGGACAAACATTTCCAAAGACTTTCTGCAGGTAGTCGTAGTTGTTCAGATAAGAAGGTAAGTGGTAAAACTAGAACCCGACCGATTAATCGGCCAGCCGATAATATCGGCTAATTTAATCTCAGATATGCGCCGATATCACCCGATTTATTCACCAGTCAAATTTCAGCAAAGCATTTCATTTGAGTATTGTTGTATTACACTAGCAGTTCTCTTTCTGGCTGTCACCAGCAGAGGGCCCTATATGGATTACAACAAGCATCATCACTCTCCCGAGGGTAAAGCAGTGATGCACGTACATGCTCAGTTACTTTTCAGTGGAGTGACCATCTTGTCTTCCTTATACTGAATATTTGATTCACAAGTGTTTGACAACTGCATTTGAAGGATCAACATAATAAATGTGTCTATCTATCTCCACAGATCAAACAGCGGTATCAGCTTTTTTCTCTCCCTGATATCGACATCAGTATCGGCCCAAAAAATCCCACATCGGTCAGGCCCTAGATAAAACGCTGCAACGCAAAGCTTCTGTTCTACCTCTCGCTGTGATTCTCTCGTATATTAAATCTACTTTTCTGTATCACCTGAAGCGCACCTGAAACACAGCATGTACTAAAAGCACACGGTACAGCTGTAAAAAAGGTGTTCCACCTTATCCGAATATTTCTGTCTCCTCAATAACTTCATTTTCCAAGGACGACTGAGGCACTACTTTACCTTCCTCTGCTCGCTCTCCAGCCATGAGAGACTTACATAACAGCCGAAACATTAAAGGAGCACCCTCTCAAAAAAGCCCAGTGGTTAAAATAGCCTCCTCGATGCTGACACTCTGCATGCAGCGCTCCATGTAAGGTGTGCTGTTTACCTGCAGCGAGGCACTGATGACTCCACAATACAGTCTGCTAAGTCAGCATTCGCCGGGGATGGGTACAGTTAGAAAACTTTCAGGACTAACGTGTAGAGAAAAGTTTTGTTTTAGTATGAAAACTTTTTCTACTTTATGGCTTCTTTATTTATCTTAGATACAAAAAAAATCTCTTTCATTTGAAATTTTTACTTTAGTGTCAGCAGCCATACTCAGAAATTACCCTCTCTATGTAGTAGGACTGTTTTTACTGTTAGAAAGTGGAGTCAGGTGTGCTGGATCCAAAGGAGATTAGGATTAAGGATTCCCGAATGATGCACTCCAGTTTGTAAAATGTTTTAAATCATCTCACACTTCAGCCTCTCAAACATCGTCATATGTGTCTATTCTCATGGAAAAAAAAAACACATTTCCCCCCTTTCAATCAATCAATCTTTATTTGTATGGCGCCAATTATTAAGAAATGTTATCTCAAGATATCAAATTGCTGCATGTTTTGTATGTTCTCTATTTATGTACTCTTTAGTTCTCATGTAACTGCAGGGCAGAGTCCTGGACAAATTTCCCCTTGGGGACAATAAAGTATATTTTATCTTAAGACACTTTTCAAAAGAGCAAGTTAAAGACCTTACTCTTTATCATATTATCTTCAAAGACCCAACGTTAATCCATCGTGAGCACAACGCTTAGTAACATTTAGCAAAGTTACACTGTGGTAAGGACAAACAGCCTTTCAGATCCTTTTTCATTCCAGTTCCGATTTGATTCCGATCCATATGCACAGATACCGATACTGACTCCGATATTGTAGAATAAGTAATTACTAGTGTAATTGTTGTTGTTGGTAATATGTGTAAGGCTACTCCTTAAAACTCCTTACCCAGTTCAAAAAGACAGGATTTATTACAATATGACAAACTAAATCATAACCAAGTTCAACTTAGAAACAAAACACAACCCAACAGACAATACCTGACTGAGCGGCACAGCAGTCCAAACTCCAAATGCCTGTCCTTGACTTTTTTTAAGGTGTTTAGTGTCTTTTAATGGGTCAATGTGTGGTTTGTTGTTAGCTCCATAGGGCCGCCTTATGGTGGGGCGTAACACTAGCAGTTTTAAACCCAGCATTGCATTATTCTGGCTTTGCATACAAACATTAATGGTAGATAGCTCCAACACATGCGCCACTTTCGCGCCACCATCCTCCTTCAGGCAATTTAATTTGAGTTTTTTGTGACCAGCAACCCGAACCACACCGTTCATTAGTTTGTCGTCTGAGGAAAAGTAAAGCTCCAAAGACTCCTCTGAAGCTTCTTGTTAGTTCTTCATTCATCTTCATCTATCACAAAAGTTTACCGAGGCGAGACGTCAGGGAATCATACTGAACCATCGTCCTCGTACAGACAGTTTGACCTCTGACCTGCTGTCAGCTGCTGGGTCGGACTTTCTGACCCCGTCGATATCCACATGACATTTATGAATGATGGCCGGTGACACCTCGAAGGGGTTACGTAAACAAGACGCCGTCCATGACAACCCACCTCTCGTGTAAACACACACATGATCTCACACAAACACACACACACCACACATGACCTCGCTCGCTGGAACACACTCACACACACACACACACACACACACACACACACACACACACACACACACACACACACACACACACACACACACACACACACACACACACACACACACACACACACACACACACACACACACACACACACACACACACACACACACACACTGCACCTGCTGCGTCACATGAACCGAGAGTCACTTTCAAGGAACTCCAGTTACTGAACACGTTTGTTTCTGCAGCCGAGTCACAAAAACACAAACAAGTCGTGCTGCTGAGACGAAACATCTATCCCTTCACTTACAGAAAATAAATCCTGAAAACTTTTGATGACTTATTGAAAATTAAAGGCAATCATGATGGTACAAGTGCTGGTCTAAGTCGTGTATTATGAGCATTAATAGAAACATTAATCAACCAGTATTATTTGTTTGGAGCTAATTCATAAAAAAAATGTCACCTGATGACACTTTACCAAAAAAAGATGGTTTAGGTCGAACTCTTTTTGAAAGTAAGAGTAAAGCTGTTCTCTTTCATTCCTTATTTTTATTCTCTTTATATATTTATTGTAATGCATACATTCCTTGTTAAAGGAAGAATATGCAACTTTTTGATCCAGTAACCAAAACAACTCGGGGCTGCATTGTTGTGTTAGCATGCTAATGCTAGCTATCTTTAGTTTGCTCATATCTTCACATTGCATGTAAATTTACACAAAATGACCGTGATCTAAAAAAGCTTACCTGACATTCATATAAGCAAGTGAGTACATCTGATCTTATTCATCTTTTCTCTAGTCCCTCAATTAAACAACTTTTATACAAAAGGGGATGAGCCGACCGGCTGTCCCGTCCATGTGAACACGCTGTAGATACGGCTCGGAAAGCATCACAGACAGCCGGACTCGGGTGTCACACTCATTGTAGAGAGTCATGACTCAGAGAGACATAGCAGAAGGATGATATCTGCTACATTTAAGTGTGAAAAATCACATATTCTTCCTTTAACCGACTGGACAGTAATAAGTCTGATCAGTCTCTGACATAACTTTGGTCTAGGGGAAATTTCGATGGACATTTTTTCTCTTTCATTTTTTCAACTTTTTTCTGACATTTGATAACCAAAGAAAATAATCCGCTTTTCATAAAAAACAAGATAAATAAAGAAAATGTTTGATAGTAGCTTTGAACCACACTGGTCTGGGTTTTTCCCCAGACCAGTAGGGGGCCCAAAAGCAGCGTCAAAAAATTTGCAAACTTTTGCAATGACAGTAGGAAACCTCCCTCAAGGGGCCCCATTTGACAGCACTCACTCTCATTGGCCTGCTGAACGCTGGTTGGAGGGCCCCCCCAATTTATTTTTGCCAAGGGCCCCAAAAGACTCGCCACTGAATGGAAGTTACCTGCAAGTATACTTCGATCTATTTCAAACATGTATTACAGCAAGGTGCGCAAACTCAAGTGCCAAAAGAGTTTGAATCAAAAGCATGTTTTTATGTCATAATGCAGGTATTTGCAAAATACATCATATAATTGATTGAGGCTTCCAAGCTGAGCTCTTGTTTCCTGTTCAGTTATTTTTCAGTGATTCTGCCAACAGAAGAGTTAATGTGGTAATGATTGACTCAGGTTGGTCCGCATGGCACTTTGACATTTCCTTTTATTGATGACGGTCTGATCGATGTGTCACCATCACTGACAGGCCACGCCTCCATCTGAACCGAGACTTACAGTATGTTTCAAATAGCAGAACATTTTTAAACTCGTAACGCAAATGAACAGCAGGAATCTGTCTTGATACAGTTTCCTCCTGCGTTGTGTTTTCACAGATGTGTTACAGAGCAGACAGTGAGTTTTTAAACGATTCGGCGAGTGGGTGTTCTGTCAGTCAAAGGTCACGTCTATTTAAAGGGTTTTTCCACATGAAATGTGTTTGAAGTGCAGCGAGGGAGGGGGGTGCTGCCGGTGCAGAACGAGGAAACACAACAAGGTCATTCCCATTCAGAGCACACTGTACATGTTGAACACAGTGTATGAGTGGACGTGTGAAAAGAGGGAGCATTTACACCTGCTCACGTGGGTGAGAGCGCAGAAGAGTTTCAGAAGAAGACAGACCATAGTGCATGTGTTTATGAGTGCATGTTTTTTAGAAGATAAGCATGCACCAGTGGTCTTTAAATATCTGCAAAAAAACTGTTAATTAAAAAAGCACTCAAAATTTGGAACACTGTGAGTTCATGTACCCCTTCTCCACTCCAAAAAGCAGAACAAATTTAATTGGAAAAAATTACAATAACAAGCCAGATTGACTCTTCTCTGCGTGGCAAAGTGACACCACACCGCAAAATAAAATCTCTACACGTCTCCTGTGTGAGCCTGTGATGGCCTCACAGACCTACACCAGTCACTTCCTTTCACTTATTTGACACACACACACACACACACACACACACACACAAACACACACACATCCGCACACCTCTGCCAAGAACTAATTGACACTTTGGTGCATGGCCTAATGCTGGAATAAAAATCAGATAATGGAGTTGAACAATGTCACAGCTGCAGGAGGGGTCCTGATTTGGCCGCAGCACTAAAGTAGGTTAAAACATCATTATGGTTGATTTTTTTTTTTTGTTGGCCGGCCTGCAGAGTGCACCGCTGGCAACACAGCTCTGATTGTTTAACAGCTTCTGAAGGTCCAAAGTGCTCCGTGACGGCGCCTCGGAAATCTAAACAACCAAATAAACTTTGAGCTCCAAAATGTATCAACAACCAAACAGCACTCTCCAAGTACGACCTCCGTATATCAGAGCTAAACAGCCAATCAAGGCCTTGAGAGGTTCATTAATAAAGAGTAAATGAGAGCAGAACATGCTCTGATTACAGCCACACTAAATGTGACTAATTGCTTCCACACATTAGTTCAGATTGAATTCATCTAAACTCTGATAAATTGTGTTTTGAAACTCTCAGTGTTTCAATAGAAGTTGTTGGATTATTCGTTGTACCAATACTATCGCTACAAGCAGCATGGGATGTATTGTCCGATAGAGATAATGACATTTATCAAAATCATCAATTGACTCGATCCATTGACAATTATTAACCAAATAATTGCCATGAGATCAGCAAAATATTGTTTTGCCGATATTTCAAGCAAGAAATGTGCTGGTTCTAGCTTCTTTTTTTAAGTGCTCGTCATTTTGTTGACAAAAAGAACATCTTTATTTGATACTGCAGACTAGTTCTGTAGAACTCCAAATCGGTCTTTTTGAAGGTCTCCGTCTCTTCTTGGAATAGAAAGCATTTTTACTCTGTCTTGTCTCGGTCTCAGACTGGGTGGACTCCGGATTTTCAAATCAAGACCGGTCAAGACCACCACTCACAGGCTATTTCTCTAAGTCATTACTATGATTAGAGAAAACGCCTGTTTCTAAAAGAACACTTCAATTCATTGATCATTTGATTTTTATCCCCGCCCGGTTACCGCGGCAACCTTCCTACTGTTACGGTCTAAGTGAGCGACACGCACTCTGCACCCAAGTTGATGATTTCATTGATATGTTCGGTCTTGACTCGGTCTCGATCCCTAAATGTTTTGGTCTTGCCTCGGTCTCAGAGCACTCTGATCTCAGGTATGTGTTGGTTCTCGGTTTGTCTGGTCTTGACTACAACACTTCTGCAGACCATGGATGGCGGTTTGATGTGATCCGAATTCTCAAGTTCCTTCATTACACTGTGAGCGAGAACTCTCTGAGTGTACATCTTTTATCATAAAAAAAAGTGGGACATGTACCCCCTGCTGGTCCACTTTGTTTTCTGGTCAGAGCTGTCCACCAGTCTGCAGTAACAGACACTTTGTGATCGGCGGAGGGGATTCACACTACTGGGCTCTGAGAGTACCAGAAATAATCTTCTTTCTAAAATGTTTCCTCGCCCATGATAAATCTTCTGAATCCACACAGACCAGCAGGTCAATGCTTCAACCTTCCCTGAGCTGACAAATAAAAGATTTTTATATGTTATCAGAGTGCCTCGGACTTTAAGTTTAAGACTGCCTCTCCACACTTCATTCTTTCTCTTTTAGTCAGGACAGTCAAACTTTTTTATTCGCTATTCGACTATTGTCCCCTGTTCCTGAAGAGCACCTGATTTTTCTATATATATATATTTTTTGACCCAGTGCAGCACTCACTTCTACATTGTTTCCCTTCCCTGAGCTGACTTCATATTTCTGCTTGGATCATATCATATTCTGTATCACAGCAACCAGGCATGACCAAAGCTTCATAACCTCTGCAAAGGAGCTCTCATATGCTACCAGCTGGACTTTTTTTAAGAGTGAATGGCATTTGAAGCAGCTGCCAACAGTTTGTAGTACGTTGTAAAAACAATCTACAACACAACAGTTGTGGCACATTTTTAAAAACTGAAAGACTTAAGCTAGATGGAACCATCGTCTTAGATATTAAGACGTGGACATCTTATTTCATCAGAATCATTCGAGAGGGCGGCTGTGGCTCAGTTGGTAGAGTCG
Organism: Labrus bergylta; assembly: GCF_963930695.1. Lineage (NCBI taxonomy): Eukaryota > Metazoa > Chordata > Actinopteri > Labriformes > Labridae > Labrus > Labrus bergylta. The sequence goes on from NC_089201.1 coordinate 16,644,463, forward strand.
GTCGCCTCTCAACCGGAAGGTTGGGGCTTCAATCCCCAACTCCTGCGGCAAGACACTTAACCCTGAATTGCTCCTGCCGCTTTGTGAGCGTAGTATGAATGTGTTTGAATGGGATTAGTAACTTCTGATGATCACTTTACTTATCAGCCTCTGCCATCAGTGTGTGAATGTGTAGGTGTGACCTGCAGTGCAAAAGCGCTTTGAGTAGTCAGAAGACTAAAAAGTGCTATACAAGCTCAAGTCCATTTACCATTCCACCGTTGCTGTAGTCATTCAGCGAGTCTGTGTTTGGCCAGGGAAGGAAACAGCAACAAAACTAGAACGATGCCAAAGAAACATTTTGTGCCGTGTTCAAAAAAAATGTGACAGAAAGAAGAATTCATTCTCTCTGGAACTTTCCACTTTCTGCAGTGTAGGCTGCATTCATGTTCTGTACTGAAACGATGTTCAACTGAATCCTCCCAATAAATTCAAATTCAAACACCACTTTCTCACACACGGATGTTGTGCCCATACAAGGCCACTAATAAGCTAATTAGTTACAGAAGGGACGCACTATAAATCACAATGCATATATGCGTATATTCTCAGAAAATTAGCACATAGCAAGATGTTCAACTTTTTGACTGTGCGAGCTTTATTCACACACATTGATACACAGCAGATTAAAGGAGCTGTTCAGGGCTCATTTTCTTGCCAAGGGAAACTTTGACATGTGGAACGAAGGAGCTACCTCTGAGCCACAGCCAACAAATTAACAACAACACAAATTCAGGACCTATAAAAGCTTTAAGGAAGCACTTTTAAATCAGCTTCTCTGTTTTCACTTAAGATCATCTCTGTCCACAAACTAAATAGGTTACTGTGCTGGCCGCAGCCATATCAGAGCTTCATCCAAACAGAGACACACAGAACCATATAAACTCAAATCTGCAGAGCTATGAAGCATGCAGAATGAAATCAGTCCTAAAAACATCTGTGAGACCCTCTGCACTGCTCTGTGTGCTCCGTGTGTGCCTGGCAGCAGAGAGACAGAAGCCCAGCCAGCAGCTCAGAGCTGCTGCTGAAACATTAGAGCCCACTTCCACCTTGTTCTGCCGCTGGCACCGCAAAGATAATCTGAAGAGATGCAGGAGGCACTGAAGCTTTCTCTGCATAATGAAAAGCAGAGAAAACAAACAAACAAAAAAAAGTAATTCTGTTTCCAGTGTTGTTGTTTATGTTACCTGTGTCCATACGGTCACGGCTGAGCCTTCATTACTTTTTGTCCCTCCGAGTGTGTGAGCGTGGGCTGCACGGTCTGCACGCTCTTCCTGTCTGTAACATGGAGGAGGGAGCGCCAGCAATGCTAGCTGGGTCCTATAACTGGCTGGGGGGTAAAGAGAGGAATACAATCTGACCACTACGAGCACACACACACACACACACACACACACACACATGCACACACACACACACATGCACATGCACACACAAACACACACACACTTGCACTCAGTTACTCTGCTGGATTCCTTGCAGGCCGCCGCCGCCAGTAAATTCTTTCTTTGGCCCAGTGAGCGTGAGGCAGTGACACATTTGGTTCAGCTCCATGCTGCTGCCACCATCTCTTGTTCAGGTTTCACAGTCATTCACTGCCACCTAACCACCCACACACACACACACACATGCACACATGCAGCACATACACAAACAGCCTCTTTCATTTGATTTTCTCACAGTCAGTCCCTCTCTTTCGCTCGCCCCATCACTCCGTTCTCACTCCCACTCAGACTGGAAAGCATTCAGACTCTTTCCTGTGTTTGATGAAATGAAGGTGCACAAAAGTCCACACAGGTTTTTTGTTAGGTTGAGCATTATAATCAGACGTACCCGCCGCTGTGTTAGAGTGTGAGCTGAAATATGCCAGCATGCTCACTGGCACGAAAAGGCCCGTAATGAGACGTATTACAAATCTCTTATTTGACACCTCAGCCGTTCAGTCAGATAAACAGGACTCATTACAATAATACTCAGAACGCTGTTCTTTTGTTCCCTTAAATATTATGGACACATTTTCTTTGCAGCAGCGACAGCTAAGCTTTTAAAAGGCTTCATCATAAACTGTGCAGGGCTTTTAGGAGAAGGGTTCTGTCAGTGTAGGTAACTGGAAAGTAGGGCCCAATACCGATATTGAGATTGAAGAGTGGAAATATATTTATTATGGATGCAATGAGAAAGTGCGAAGATGTACTGTCGGTGCAACTGTATTACCGTGTTGTTGCGGAACTGCAATCTTTAAAGGCTTTATATGTGATTTTTCACACTTAAATATAATAGAAATCAAGTATATCCTCTGAAAATAACTCTGTGAGTGATGACTGTCTACAATGGGTGTAACACCCGAGTCCCACTGTCTGTGATGTTTTCAGAGTTTTCCGAGTCCTATCTTCAGTTTGTTTACATCGCCAGGACGACGGCTGACTCCTCCCCTCGTGTATAAAAGTTGTTTAATTGAGGGACTAGAGAAAAGAAGAATAACATACTGTACTCACTGCTTAACTGTGTTTCTAGATCACGGTAATTTCAGGTAAATTTACATGCAGTGTGAAGATACGAGCCTAATAAAGATCGCTAGCATTAGCATGCTAACACAACAATGCACCGCGAGTTGTTCTGGTTTTCACAGTCCACTTTGTAAAGCACTAAGCGTTATGACTTTCATATGAAGTTAGGAATACTGCAGAGCTCTACAATACAGCAATGACAAAAGAAATCAATCCACAAAACACTTTAAAAACAAAAATATGGGAATCACTGGACATTCTGATGCTCCTGTAAGAGTAATGCGCTTCACAGTCGACGTATTCATTAACCTACCAGACTGCACTGACTTTTTTATAAACTAATGCATCTCTGCAGGTTTTAAAGGACAATTGCTATGTAGGTTTTGAGAGAGAGAGAGAGAGAGAGAGAGACAGAGAGAGAGAGAGAGAGAGAGTGGGGAATGGGATTGCGGGGCAGGAGCCACAAGTGGGATCTGAACCTGGGCTGTCCGCTTTGAGGACTACAGCCTCCATACATGGGGCTGACAAACTAACCAGAAGGCCACATATCAATATTCTTCACTTACTTTTTGTATTACTTCCAGGTTTTAGGAGCTGATGCCTGAAGCATCATTGTGCTCTTTACATCAGCAGACAGCACTTGTACATTACCAGGAAGCTCCCCCCTCTCTCTCTCTCTGGTTTCATAGTGACCCACTAAATAAATACCATCTCCAGCAGCAAAGAGGGGATGAGGTGGGACACACCGAGTCGGGGCAGCCTGCTGGCAGACTGAGACCAAAACAGTGCCAGTTATAATAACTGACACATACATGAGCATCACTGGCATGTATTAACAAACCATTAAAGAAGTCTGTGCTCCAGTTCATCCAGAGAATGAAATTCAATCTTACAGCTTTAATTGCCTGACATTTGCCAACAACCCCCCCCCCCCCCCCCCCCCCGCTCCTCATCAGAAGCACCCTCCCGTCCTTCTTTAGCCACTTCTAGCTCGACAAAAAAAATACATAGCGACTGCAAAATAAATCAAACTTTTGGTGTTTTAAGAAGGCAGTCAACTCCTAGATGGGTTAAGTCACAGCTTTTTGTTAAAAATGATAAGTCATTATTTGAAACAAGACCTGGAATTTGTTAAGAATGAAAAGGCGGCCTTGGCCTTTTGATGCATGTCATCCCTTCTCTCTCCTCCCAACATTTTAGGTCTCTCTTATCTGTCCTATGAATAAAAAAAGGGCAAAAAGCCGTCTGAAAAAGAATCGAAAAGACCTTCAAAAGCCTGTCCAGATGAATGCAACAAACCTCAAACATGAAAGCTAAGCAGCACAAACGCTAATAAACAGATCTGTATTTTTAATTGTTAAAGTGGCCGTGATGATGCTGAGGGAAGCCAAAGTGTCAGATTAACAGTGTGAGCAGCTCTCGTCCCCGTGCTGCGGTTGTAGAACTCCTCTCACAGCATAAACACTTCAGCGGTACATCACTTTGTGTTGACAGAACACACAAGGAGCACATAAGGCCTTTAAACAACAGCACTAATGCAACTCCAACGCATCACAAAGCCGCACAATGACTCTACGTCACTATGTGTGCTATGGGGGGGGGCGCGCTACATGAGCATTAGCTATGTTGCAGAAATGCTGTGTGTATGTTTGAGTGATTCACTGCAAATTAAAGGGGACATATTATGAAAAATCCACTTGTACAGTGTTCTTGAACATATATTTGGGTAACCTGAGTGTCTACAGACCAACAAAATATGAAATAAACCTATCCAGTCCTTTGTTTGTGGTCTGCATTTTAAGTCTTACAACACAGAGAAAAATATTCTGTTTCAAATGTGCTCTCCTTGTGATGTCACAGTGGGATTCTGGTAAAAAAAAAAAAAAAAACCTACCCTCCCCTGGTATCTCCACCCATGGACTCCACCCTAGAACATAACTTTTGGGCAGGTCCGCCATTTTTATTCTCGCTACAGAGGAGTGATGTCTACCGGGGAAAACTCAGGTGGGGCTCATCTTATTTAAAGAGACACACACACCAAAACGGAGCGTTCTGAGAGAGCTGGTTTATACAGGGTCACAAACCTCCTCTGGTGCTTGATTCATGTTATATTTTGACCAAAGCACAGCACAGATGTTTAATTTAGACCACAGGGGACTGTTTGAAAAGGTGGAAAAGGGGGATAACATGTCCTCTTTGAACCTTTTGCATATCCTGAACGCTTCTCCAGCAGGTGTTTAAATGTCAGATATGCTTTACTGGGCGGTGCATCATGCTGTGGATGAGTTAAGAGACCCTACAAAAGACTAAAGTGAGCAGCATTCAAAATAATACTCAATGACAGTTTGAATATTCCTAGAAAAAACAGTTTACCCTCCCCGAGCTGAATTTGTAAAATTATGAGTATCCAGTATTAAAAACTTTGCATCCTGCCATGGGTGAGCAAACTCAGAGCAGGCAGGAGTCATTATTTTCAATGCAAAATTTAACAAGGCAGTTTAATTTTCCCCACATGGCTGCAGATGGCTGGTGCAGAAAAGTGTTAGAAATTCAAATGTGACTGCAGCCTCCATGCAGTGGTTTTCACCGTGTTTGTTTACTGCTGCTCTGAAGCTAACCAGAGTCACTTTCACTGAGGTGTGTCTTTCAAGCTACAAAACTCAAGCATTTTTCTGCAAGGCTTCAGTTTATTTCTTTTGAATACTATGGGGTTTTCTCCTACTGAATCTCATTTCACAAACTCTGTATTTCATCATCATTAAATTAAAGTTGAACAGATGTGTTTTCTATCGTCCTCAGCACTGATTGAGAGGGGAATGTATGCCCTCGCACACAAATGGCTGCAGTAAACGACCAACTGTTTTCTCACACCAGTAGTGTGGCTAAAGGGATGATGTTTTTGGCCAACTATGAATAAAGTACTGCACATGATATTTAGCGTGTATGGCCCTGAGAGGATGAACTAGACTTGTAAAACGATCTGTCCTCTGGCGTTGCTTGCAGGTCGACATTTCTGGTTTCAAATTAAATCTCTGGGTAAATATTGGATGGATTGCCATGAGATTTTGCACTGAAATGAATGCTCCCTCAAGAGACTGTTTGTTGACACTCTAATCAGGGTGAAAACATAGTTTATGTAGGTGTAAACTTTTCACATTCCCATTAAGCTGCAGCCTGAAGTGCACTTTATATTTAGAGCTTTTTGTTGAGCGATGACAGTGAATATATTGTTTATTAAACTGCTAAATATCACTTTCCCAATGTGGCTTCATGTATGTTAGCATTTAGCTCAAAGCATACTGTAATGTGATGGTTACCGTCTCACAGAGTTGCTGGAATGGCTGAAAACTAAAGCCGGATACACATACATGATTTTTAAATCCTACAGTAAGAGATTTTGAAAACATAAGCGACCACAGACATGACGACAGTTTCAATTGACTTCTAACATTATAATCCTCTGAACGCACACACTAGACGATTCAGACCAGACCAAAGACAACACACCTGCTGTTTACTTTGTAGTAAAGATTTCTCAGTGGAGATTCCACCTTCAGAAGAAAAACAAAAAGGGAGGACGATGGACGTCGCCAACTTGCTGTGTTTTATATCTTGCATGACACTTTATAAAGCCACTAGTGTTGTTGCCATAATTCAATAAGCTTGTCTTCTTTTTCAATATTCCACTTGGCCCAGGGCTTATCTTGAGTTTAAGTTCGCTGCCATGTTTGTGAACTGTAAAAGTACACAACATCTGGTTGGTAACGCTTCCAGGACTGCTCGCTCTTATTGGCTGGTGCAGGTATTCTGTTGGAGGTTGGAGGCAGCACTGTCAGGAATCGTAAATATTATAAAGGTCTGATATTTACGATTTGAAATCAGGGATGCTCCAACTTGATCGAGAGCAGTAAAATAATTGCATAGACACTTTTTATATTTAAGGATTATTTGGTGCTACAAATAGTTGGTGCTACAAGCCTCGAATCGAGCAACCCCTGGGCCTACTATTGTCTGGTGTGTAGCCATCAGAAGCTTAGTTACTTCACTCTTGCTGAAATTATGTTTTTCTGTTTGATATTTGTATACGTTTTGTTTTTTAAGCTCTCATGTCGGTTTATTCAGGGGACTAAATATTACAAGCACATCTGAGTATAATGCATGCATGCAAGTTCATCAGTGAATTACAATCTCGTCTTACTTTTGGGGAGGCAGAATCACTGCAGAGCTGTTTAACTGGATCATAGTCCATTGTACATGCGTTTCTAAAGAAGTGTCTGATGAGTGTTAATATGTTACTACATCTCTATCACAGTCACAATGACTTCTTCTTTTACACTCATTGTACTTTCAGAATAAATCCGTCTGTGAGACCTCCTGCACGAGGGTTTGCTGATAGCTCCTCAGAAATCACATCTCTGCTTGTTCGACACTTGTCCACATTCAAATCAGCCGTGATGTTCTGGCCCACCGCCTCAGCGGCTGACGGACTCTAATTATAGCCGCTCTTCAGAGGGCTGAGGGGGAGAGTGCCTATTAAATATCTTATTGCAGAGATAATGAAAATATTTTTGAATTTGCATAAACGGGCCTGGCAGTGGAATGGAGCCCTGTGATTGGGATGAGCATGTAGGAGAGTGAATAATGCTCAGGCTCATTATGAAAGTGCCTGCACTGCCTAAATATTAGCCTTCACACCGCAGTTTGTGCCTTCACAGCAAATAACGTTCATTGTGAGGGTATTAGGAAGCTGTTCGAGAGAGAGGGAGGATTCTGGATGGCTATTTAGGGGGACCAGAATATGCTGCAAAAGAGCAGGTTTACAGATAGTACAACCACTAATAAACTACATCTGCACTTTTCGAGTATTCCCTCCGTTTTTAAGCGACAGGTCTATCAGTTACTGGCTGATAATGAGGCCTGAACAGCAACAGAGTGCAAAGACATAGGACTTAAGCGCAATCAGCATTGAAACAAGGTATCCATCAACTGGCTGCTCTTTAGCTGAGGCCAGGCTGTGTGGGCGCAGGTCAACATCGAGAGGTAGAGAGAAAGAAAAATGTGTCACTGAAGTAACAAGAAGCTGCTGCTGTAAGCCTCAAAGCTGCAGAATTACTGCCCACAGAATGCAGGGTTCATTTCTTTTTCTGATAATCTTAGTGTTTATCACTTCCAGATGAGCTCTGCTGCGACTGATTTGTTGTTTGGTACTTCCACCGGGTGAGGCAATTATTGCTAAAAGTCCTTTTACTATGTCTCAAATTCAAATTCAAATTCAAAAAACCAGTTAAAAATGCCCATTTTTAAAGCAGAAATTAACATGTTTACAGCCTGGTTCAAAAAACAATATTGGTCTGATTAGCTCATGTCTCTATCTGTACACAGTGTGTGGGTAGGGGAGGAGTAGGGTTAGGGTTACTTTTGATTATTAGAAATGTGTGTACAGAATTTAGAGTTAGCAATTTAGAGACAGATAGTCGCATAGATTTAAAATGACTGAGCTGCAAAAGGAAAAGTCGGGGGTTCAGCAAATTCATTAGGAATCACTGTCTTCGAGTGATCAATGTCTGGAGACGAGCCATGCCCTCTAAACCCTGAGTAAAGAATCAGCGGTAAAAACACAGATTTTATGTAGAATTCTGCAGTTTTGGTTGCGATGGTAAATATTTAAAGACTACACTTTTAGAATATCTATGCATGTTAATTTCTTTTAATGGATCAGTGCATTTAATTAGTATGTATGTAGAGGATGCATGAGTAAGGGCTGAGGGGATAATGTTCTTACAGCTGGTTATTGTAATTCTGGGACAAGCATGACTAAAGACTACGCTTTAATCCTTTAAATTCTTTTGACAGGACGACTTATCACTGGCACAGAAGAGGATTTAAATACAAAAGAAGAGAGAAGAAGAATAGATCTGAGAAATACCTTTCTCTGATTTGACTACAGTGTAGCGCTGAAGTGTGACTAACAGCTTGTTAAGGACAGAATCTGTGGACCACTCACACACATCCATCCATCCTCCTGCCGGTGTGACAGCAGAGCGACAGGTAGCAGCGTCTCATACAGTTTATCTACTCGTACTATCTCTGTTCCTGTCTGTCCTGACAGCGCGTGGACATGAGACAACTCCTCTGTTCAAACAAAGCAAACACGCCGGCTCAGAGTAAACAGAGCAGGACCGCTGGAGCTGAGCGTAAATATGCCGACAGCATCGGAAACTGTTACTGTAGATTATAGTCCAGAACCAGCACGGAGCATGGAGCTCGATTTAAAAATAGGCTTCTATCCTGCAGATGATCATCCCAGTGAGAGGTGTATGTTTACAAGATTCACTGCATTTTGACATGAGAAAAATTGTAAATAAATAAATTATTCAAAGATGATTTTAAAATATTTATATGAAAAGAGTTGAAGAAAATATTCCTATTGTGTCAAGTTTTTAAAAATGTTAAAAGTAGAAATGTTTTCGGAAGAGTTCTTTAAAATGTTGATAACAAATCAAAACACTTTGTTTTTACTTCTTTATCACGGGTAAACATTCTTAAAAAACATCAACAATGTTGTGCTGGATTAGCTTTCTGTATCTCATTGGAGAAAAATGAGACACTAAATTAGGTTTAGCTAACCCAGGTTTTTTTCTTTTTACCTCACAAAAATTGCTGCATTAGAATCATTTTGCAGGAGGGGTGGTGGATAGCCTTAGTGGTTATGTCTCGCCCAAACACCTCATGGCAGTGGCCGTGGGTTTGAAACTGCCCGCAGGCTTTTACCCCACTCTCTCCTTCCGACATTTCCTGTCTCTTTTCAGTTTCCCCCCTGCAGCGGTGCCACATGAGTCACTGATGTTGCCCTTCGTTTTGTGGTGATCATATTTTCATTGATTCCAGGACAGTTTAACCTCTGAGCCCCTTTAAAAGCACACATATAGGGCTATTTATAGAGCGTCTGACTGGGCTTGGCAGACTAAGCATCAAGACATAGCCATGACTCCTGACTGTGACCTTTTTTTTTTTTTTTGAGCCATCATACCCCCCGTTTCCATCACAAACACAATTTCAGCACTTACGATGCCTCCCACTCACATTCTTTATGTTTTTCTCCTTTTCTTCCCACTTTCTCTTGTGCATGGTCCCGGTCACACTTCTTTTTTTCCCCCCATTATTTCCCTCTTTAGTGCCTTCACAAAACACAGTGGTCTGAATTTCATCTTCATGTCGGTCATGTGTTTTATATTTTTACGATGATATCTGAGCCAAGTCCCCATCACAGCAGCTGCAGCCCCACTCCTCCATTTCTAACGGCGAGGCGCGTAATAAAGCGTCCCTGACACTTAATTGCAGCTCCATCAAGTATCAAGATTGGGATTCTTCAGCTCTGATGAGCCGCTCCACCTTGATTGTGACTGTATTTTGGGATGATGGGGGGTGGCAGAAGGATGATGGGGATGGATGGAGGTGGAATAGAGATGTCCGTCACAGCCAATCAGAGACCACAGACAGAGCGGCGTCCCCCTCTGTTGCTGCTGGTGATGCCACAAGGCAGAGGAAAACTATCCTCCTGTCCTCAAGAGACTGCTCCGGGACATTTTGTTGCTATAGCAACATCAAGATGGGGCCATCTTGGGCTTTCAATAAGCCTGCACTTTAGTCCAAGGCAATACATAATATCAAACAGCTTCTGGATTTTCATTGTAGGCTTTTGTGAAAGAAGAAGATCAAAGTGTTTACAGAAAACAGCACCACTTGCATGTGTGTGTGTGTGTGTGTGTGTGTGTGTGTGTGTGTGTGTGTGTGTGTGTGTGTGTGCGTGTGTGTGTATGGATGACAAAGCAGCAGCTTTCAGTCTGACAGCGAGGAGGGACTCTTGCATGGAGATCGACAGCCTGGCATGCTAATGGAAGACAAGTCTACACTGCATTCACATTCAAAACAACTCACACATCCTGACAGGCCCGCCGGAGGGAAAAAGGGGAGGGATTTAGTCTGCAAGAATGTCTGTAAGAATGTGTGAGATTTTGTGTGTTTGTCAGAATCAATGGGAGTCGAGTCAAAGCCGCCAAGAAAGAAAGAAAGAAAGAAAGAACAAAAGAAGACTGAAAACAGTCTGAATGATTAACCAACAGGCTAAAGATGAAATCTTAGAAATGTGAAACCATGACATTGCAAATAGAGAACAAGAGCTGCTGACAAATCTGCATGAACATGAGAGAAAGTCTACCGCCTCTATGGAAAAGCAAAGTTGATAAGGCCCAAGTCAGAGTATTTGGAGTTAGAGAGAGTAACTGTTACCCAGAGAAACTGCTTTAAACGAGGCTGGCTCCAGGAACACTGGAAGTCACAAACAGGCAAAAAAAAAGCTGTTTTTACAGCATAAATAAACATGTTTACAGCCTGGTACAAAAAAAACAAATAGGTCTGATTAGTTATTGTCATAACTGGCTCACACTGTACGGGAGTTGAATTTATTTTTTAAACGGCTCAATTTTGATTTTATGAACGATACATGTTATCCGTAGTTTGTAACGATGTAACGGTTCATCAAGAGGCTTAAAACCCGCCTCAGCTCCAGATCTCAGCCTGTCGTTAGGTTGACTGAAAGTTAGGCTGAGACAGGATTTCCAGACTGGTGGCTGCTGTCGATGAGCCTCCTGCAGGAACAGAAGGGTGAAGTTACTCAGGCTTCATCCATTCATATTTAGTCTACGGTTTTAACTGGTAATGTTTCTTTAAATAATGTATTCATATTATTTGTCTGTCTTGCATTTTAATCCTTTTATCTGCTTAACGTCATTAAATAAAGACAATAATTGCCACAGAGAGTTCTGATGTAGCCCCTGATCATCCAACAGGGACGACAGTACTTGCTGCCATATTGCTCATTCCTAGATTATAATACAAAGAAATGTCAGATAGACGTATTATCAGAGAATGTCGTGTTAGTTCCAGTGTCACCAAAAGAATCATGTCGCCAGCTTGGCCTGGACAGCAATTAAATATCTACTCTGAGCTCTGTTTAAACTATCCCAAGTGCAGAGCAGAACTGTGGCTAACAGATGGAGTTTAGACTCTGGAGAAGAACCTGCAGCTCTTTCTGCTGAGATGCTAACACACTGTGTGTAAAGAAAGAGTTAGGTCAACAACACTCCAAAACAAATCTGTGAAAAACAGTGGGAGGAGAAGAAACAGGCGGAGACCACAGAACCGGAAATGTTTAAAAATAAAAAATACTTTTGTTGACTACATTGTATCAGAGGGTAACAAGAAGGACTGTGGATAACGTACATTAAGTTTTGCACACACTAAGGATAGTAAGGATGTCAAGATGTCTGATGCTTTTATACTTTTTAAACCCACAAGTTTTAAAACAATGGAGGTGGATTCATTTTAAACAGTCTTTTGTCTAAATTGCACAAAAACATTTGCCAGTGTGTTTGTGCAATTTAGACAGTACGCAGGAGTTTGCCTATAATGTCTGATCATCAAAAACAAGAAATTTCCCAATACTGGCTGCATTGGGGTGCTGGTGAGCTGGTGGTTGGCCCATGTGCATAGGCTGAGGTCCCCACAGCGGGCGGCCCAGGTTCGGGTCCATCCTGTGATTCCTTTCAGGCATGTCATTCCCCACTCTCTCTCTCGCTCTCTCCCCTTTATTTCAGACTCTCTCCATTGTCCTGTCAATGAAGGCATGAAAGCCCCCCCAAAAAACTGAAATACTGGCAGCCTTGAACTTCGATTGTTTGACTTTCATATTTATCACATATAACTTTAACATTCTGTTATTGTCCCTTATAGGTATATAAAAGTTAATATTCTGGAGTCAGCTGGTTTAATTAAAGTTAAACTAGCTCAAAACATATCTTCATTTGTGCCAATAAGATGTACTGATCAAGAAGAAGAATCAATCACAACTGTTTTGCATCTGTTTAAACAAAATTGCAGAGTTGCGTTGAAGGCTATAACCCAAATTGGAACCATGAAGAGTTTTCAGACAGGCACCCTTATGGGAATTTAACATAAACATAAATTAGAGATTTGAAATTCAGAACAGTTCTTCATCACCAAAGCAAAACTCACTCAGATATTCATACTTTCATCAGTGTTAGATTTACATCGCTGGGGCCCAGTGACTACATTTATCACTTTACTGGCTTCAAAGACGTGAACACGTCCTTCCCCACCAGGGATACACAGATCTGCAGCGGCATTTATTACCCGAGAAGCAAACAAGCCTATAAAATAAGAAGTTTGACAACTCAGCAGAGAATTCAGGCAATAAGAAATTACATCTTGATTGAGGTTATCCAGACACAATAACCTCAATCTGTGAGGAGTGACTGCTACTGAACATATTAAAAATAGTGGACCACTGTGGGAAAATAAGGTATACTATGTCATTGTATGCCTCATTAGGAGTGTGGGAGAGGAATCCGACTGTCTGCCTACTGACACTGAAGAGAATCAGTCCAGTTCTGCTCCGGCCCACGCTTCCCTCATTGAGCCCACCGAGGCCGATACCAGACAGAGTTTCTTCTTGTTTGGAGTTGCAAAACGTGGGAAGTGATAAACATGCAATGGAAATGTGTTTGGGATGTCCCACTTGTCCCAATTTGCTGTTTTCCTCCCGCAGCAGCAGATAGTTCTCTGGCATTCACGCTTTGCAGCCGTGCCAAACATACTACAGCAAGCCTCACAAAGTCGCACAGAAAGGTGTGAGCGTCCAACTATTCACAAAACCTCCATTTATAAACCAAATATCCCAATAATTTGATAAAGCTCCAACAAGTTTCTCCCTCTTAAACCACAATTTGTCTTGACTGCATTGTGTTGAAACAAATAACAAAGAGGTTTCACTTTAGACAGGAAAGAAAACCAATAGTTTTTGCCATTTTTGCATTGAATAGACGGGGCAGCTGAAGAGAGACAGGACAGAGTGGGGCTTGACATGAAGCAATCAGAAGCTCTGCTTGTCAACAGGCAAGGCAGACAACTGCTTTGGGCCCAATACCATTAGGGGGCCCCAAAGCAAGGGCAGAAAATGTGCCAATTTTGCCATGATGGTAGGAAACCTCCCTAAGAGGGCCCCATCTGACAGCACTCACTCTGTTGCCCTGCTAAACGCTGGTCATTTTTCAATTTAAAGACATTCGATCCAGTTCAAGAATAAGTGATGAGTTCATCTCAGTTATCTGAGACAATCTGTATCAAAATCCATCAACTGTTGGTCATAAACAGCAACTGTGGTGACAGTGATAGATTGGGAATTCAAATGTGTATGTGCAAAAAATTACAAACCAGAAAACTTCCATCCTATAACAGATTGTCTGAAAGGTTATTTTTCATAAACATGGACATGATTTAATCGCCTCCGCCCGTCCCTCACTCCCAGCAGTACTGCCATCCTTGTCAACACCTTCCTGCCTGTCCACGATGGGGTCCAGGGCCTTCAGCCGCTCTGCCCCCCACCTCTGGAACTCCCTCCCACCACAAATCTGTAATATCGACTCTCTCTCCATTTTCAAATCTCATCTCAAAACACATCTTTTTAAACCGGCATATTCAGTCTGATCATTCTCCACCCGTTCTCATAATTCCTTTTACATCCTGTACATTTGTGTTTTTTGTGTTTTTAATGTTAATTTGTTGTTTTTATCTCTGCTCTGTAAGGTGACCTTTAGAGTTTTGAAAGGCGCCTTTAAATAAAATGTATTATTATTATGATTACTTATTGTAATTCATACTGAATCTTTGGTAGTGACACCAATCTCTGTGTTTGCCTGACAGCAGTCATAATTAATCTGTTGAAGGATAGAAAGCAAACATTAAACAAATACCAAAAAGGTTCCTCATCATCTCAAAGTAAAGCTTTAAAAACATGATGCCAGTTAGTCTTTGAGGTTTGATGAGAGGCATATAGAACATGACCTTTGCACCTCTTCATGTATGTCCAGTGGATACACACAAAGCTGCCTCAGATTAGGCAGGGATTAGAGATGTGCTGCCCACACGGACCCGGCCAACTGGGAGGAATGTGAGACCTGAGAGACTGGCGAGCTCAAAGGGATTCAGTGACAGACAGATGGAGAACGAGGAGCGAGCCGATATCAACAACATTCAGCTCTGGAAGAAAAGAAACGGCTTGTTTTCTATCGTTTCACTGATAAAACAAATCTGTGGAGGATTCCTATTTTACAGACCCCATCAACATAAAACATTGCCTGGTCAACACCATTTACTCCTACATCCAATAGAAAATCATTACAACCTTCTAATGCTCCTGCACTTATTATAAACAGAGAAAACAGAGTATAGCCAAAAAGATTCACACAACACATTCAAATGGCTTGTCAAGGCAGTATTTAATACTACTGAAATGGAAACAGTATCATTCAAATTAAAGCCACAACAGAATTAGGTTTTTAACGACTGTGTAATAAAATACAATGACGTCTCATTGTCTAATAGCTTTGCACAGGAGTTTGTGACATCATCTCAGTAATGGGTAGGGCCGTAAACCTTTCTTGTGTTTGAATTTTGACAGCTTGACCGGAAGGTGATATTGAAAAGAGAGATACTAGTGAGTAAATCTGAAACCTGATCAAAAGTTATATAAAACAAACCCAAAGTGTTTTATTCCCAACAACATTTTCGAAGGTGCCTGCAGGAGTTCATCTTGACGTCTAACAACTAAACTTTTGCTTTCCATTTCATAAACTTTTTGCCATAAAAGCCGAAAGCGAGCTAACATTGACTCCTTATTGACTTTAAATATTTTGATAGAACTGTATCAACATCCAACACAACACTTAAAATAAATCACTGATATTGCTCTCGAAAAAAAATGTGATTTTTTTTTTTTTTCTCCAATTTTCTGAGGCTGAAGCCCAAGCAGAGATCAACACTTCCCCAACAAGTGCTCAGCATATCTTCTCCTCACAAATTCAGCCAAATATAAACAGAAGTGAAAACCTTTGTAGTCAGCAGCATTGAGGAGCTGCCCCAGGCTACAGTCAGTCCATCTGTACCAAACAGTTTGGTTCTAATGAACCCAAATCCAGCTAGATTTTAGGTGCAATTTTATACCATGGTTAAAAAATTCCTCTCCTCGTGTTCTTGTAATTCAAACTCCTTATGTTCCCAGCTGGATTCTGTTTTCACAGACCAGATCTTCTTACTCATTGCTGCAGCATTCACAATTTTTTTTAAATGAAACTAATGATAAAACATAACAGATTACACTGGAAATTAAAGCCTTTTGGACAGGATTCTGCTGCCAAATCTTCTGCTTAGCTTTATGCTACATATAGAAAAAACAACATTTTTCTCATTAAATAAGGCAGGTTGAGACAACGACAGATCTAGAATTATGAGCAGGGTGACATTTGAAGACAGTGTACAATCCAAGAATGTGAAATGAGCTTGAAAGGTTGGACATCATACTAATTTACCATCCCGGCCCAGCAGAGTACTGTGTACTGCAGATAAACGGAGTTAATCTGCCTAATGAGCACAGGGAAAATGCCCACAATAGAAAAAATGTCAGTGAAGTCTTTTGGATTTTAATTTGTGAAATGTGAGTTTGCAATGTTCCCTACAGGCCAAGACAGTTATATTGGCCTTTTACTAATATTAAAATGCTTTGTGTTCATTTGAACAGTCAAAGAAGCTTCACTGAAATAAAGACGTTCTTCACATGTTTTTTATCCATTATGAAACATTTGATACTACATAAATAAAATAAATCTTAATTGTGGATTTTAAAAAAAATTAAAAAAAGGTCTTTAATTAAAATGGTTATGATAATATTCTCCTTTTACAAATCCCATGAAAGACGAACAAGACTTTGTATAACAGCACACCATTCTGATCTTTCTGTTTAGTCCTCCCTGTTTCTGTAATATCTTGCAATATATTATGCTCCTGAACTGTTTTTTTTTTTAAAGAGGACATGTTATCCCCCTTTTCCACCTTTTTAAACAGTCCCCTGTGGTCTAAATGAAACATCGGTGCTGTGCTTTGGTCAAAATATAACATGAATCAAGCACCAGAGGAGGTTTGTGACCCTGTATAAACCAGCTCTCTCAGAACGCTCCGTTTTGGTGTGTGTGTCTCTTTAAATGCAATGAGTCCCCCCCTGAGTTTTCCCGGTAGACATCACTCCTTTGCTAGTGAGAATAAAAATAGCAGACCTGCGCACAAGTTTTGCTATAAGCTGGGGGTGGAGTCCATGGATGGAGATACCAGGGGAGGGGAGGTATTTGTTTTTTACCAGAATCCCACTGTGACATCACAAGCAGAGCAAATTTGAAAAGGAGCATTTTTCACTGTGTTGTAAGACTTATGCAGACCACAAACAAAAGACTGGATGGGTTGATTTCACATTTTGTGGGTCGGTAGACACTCAGGTTACCCAATTTATGTTCAAGAACACTGTCAAAGTGGATTTTTCATAATATGTCCCCTTTAACTTTCATTTTTGCACATTAGATGCCTGAAGTATCTTTTCCCTGTGGTTTCTGACACCGCAGTGAAATCTGACTTTATTCAAAGTAAACTAACCATCCTTTCACCACATCCACACTCTCAAAGACAAACCACAACATCGAAGAAACCACAGCTGTGTCAGCCCTCTCTCTCTCGCTCTCTCTCTCTCTCTCTCTCTCTCTCTCCCTCTGCAGTGCAGTCCCATCTAAGACTGCTGCTGTGACAGCCCAGCTCTTTGTGACAGCAGGACCCTGTGAGTGACTTGTAGGGAATTCATTTTGTCAAAGTGTCAGTGGCATCAAACATCCAGCAGCAGCAGTGTGTCAACACTCAGGAGGAAGAGAGGACAGCTACAGAGACTGAGTGACGAATTCTCTGTGAGCCTCCACTGATAAACTGCCTGGTCAGATGCCTTTACTGAACTGTGCCCTTTTTCTTTAAACACTCTCTTTGTAATTATCTCCTCTAATTAAAAAAAATCAACATTCAAATGTCTGTGTGTACAAGGCTGCTTAAACAACTTTTGGACATATTTAATCCCATTTTGGTTTATTGTAGCAGCTCAAATTTGTTTCCTTTTTTTTCCTGGTGCAGGAAGTCCTGCGGGCAAGGTCCATTTCCCTCTCCTATGCCCCAAAATAATCTGTTCTCCAACCTCCAATTGTCTTATTTTTAGTTTATGCTGTTAGGTAATTTTAAATTTGGACACTCTCCAACATCTGGCTGCATGATGCCAACATTTACTGCTTCAGGCCATGTATTTGGTTGTCTGTTAATCAAATGTTGTATTTTCTAATTTCCCATGTGCACTGTTAAAATCACTTTTATTGATGATGCTTTATGTTGTATTGTTTCAATCTTATTTTTTGGTCTTTTAACACATTTTGTTGTCACTCTGTCCTCAGTTGATTTTAACTTGTTGTTTTGTGTCATCTCTTTTGTTGCTTTAAACTTTTTTTGTTGTTGTTTTGATCTATTTTAATTGCTTTAATTTCTTCCTAATTTATTCAGAAGACATTGGTTTGTTACAACAAGCAGTTGCACTCAAATGTGAATAATTGGTTAGAAAATAGTTAAGAGGGTAAAATATTCAAGAAAGGTCACTAAAGAATATTCAGAGGATGAAACATTTGAGGGCAATTTCCCCTCAAAGTGTCAATTCAGATTTTTGTCTTCGGACATACGCGGCACTCCCTTTTGGTACTTTGAACCTCTTACACTTTTACAGTGTCCCTCCCTTTACAGTTATTACCCACCACACTCTCCTCAGCTATTTCTCCTTTGCCTTAAGTGTAACACTAAATGCTCAGCTTTATTCCAGTGAGGAATCCTTTTACGCAAATGTATTTCATGACCTAAACTTAAGATGACGATGATAGCACCACAGTAATAGATTTTTGTTCTGGCCAGGTTTCATTTGTCAAACACATTATTCAGTCCACGTTTTGAGATTAACAGCAACTTCACACACTTTAACATCTAAATATTTGAGAGAGGTTGAGGTGACGCTTTTTTAAGACTGAAGTCAATTATGAGATGGTAAAATTGACATTTTCTGTGTTAAGTGTAGGAACCGGTATGGGAGAACACTTGGCCTGTGTTTTCCTGTTCTTTCGTCTTTGTGATTTTTTACCCATTAACCGAAGATTTTGTAATGATTTGGGTTAGACATCTAAATCTGATGTTTAAGACCAAGGTAAGAGACTTGGACTCACACATTGTCATGTATGGGTCCTCTCAAGGACAGCAGTACAAGTGTGTGTGTGTGAGAGGATTTTCTCGTACTTCTTTCATTGTGAGGACCAATTAGATTTTTAATGAGGACATTTTTAAATTGGTAACATTTAGAGTCAAGACTCAGTTTAGAGTACATGCTTCAATTACACTTCGTTAGGTGTTATAGTCTTTTTAACGATAAGAGTAAAATTATACATGTTTATGTGCATATTCTTGTTCTTCTAACACAATGAGGACCACGTGGGAACATTAGGGGTTAAGAATAGGTGCTATGGTAACATAAAAAAAAAAGGTTTGGTTGGGTTTAAGGAAAGGGGGTTAGGGTTAGGCATTTCCTTGTTTTTGGTTAAGGTCAGGGCAAAAAGCTAGAAAACACACAAAGTCAACAAGGGTCCTCTTAAAGAGAGCAGTATAAATATATGTGTTTGTGCGTTCTCATTCTGGTATCTTTCGGGACCAATTTTAATTTTTTACCTGCTGTATGAGGAAAATTTGTAAGTGGGGACATCAAGGGCTTCAAGGTACTAGTTTGAATTACGTTTTGATTTAGTGTAAGCATTAGGATAAGACTTATGAAAGGCCTTATGTCAACAAGGGTCCTCTTAGAGATAGCAGTAGAAGTGTGAGTGTGTGTTTGTGTTAGTGTGTAGGGATGAGAAGAAGGCTTTCAGACAATCTGCTCCTTTCACCCCCCCTGCAGGGTCAACTGCACAAATCCATTTACATCCCTGATCCCTCGTGAGGCTGACATTCCTGCGTGCACATATACTGTACATTCATACACACACACACACACACACACACACACACACACACACACACACACACACACACACACACACACACACACACACACACACACACACACACACACACCACACACACACAGAGTACAGCATACAAAGCAGGTTATGAGCACACAGGTGAGCACACTTCTCTGAGCTGCCTTGATAACTGCCCATGCTGTGTTGTGAGTGTGAGTCTGTGTCATGACCCTTGTCACTCTCGTCATTGTCTATTTGTAATGCTTCTGTACAATAAAACATATTTGCAAACCCTTTTAAATAAATTGCTCCATGATTCCACACCGACAAATGTATTTATCTCTAAACAAATATCTGAAAGTAGAATTTCATGCTTTAATCAAAGCATATCAATCGGCATATCAACACCTTTCAATGAGCAGGGTGTAGGCCCGACTGGAAAGTATGACACATCAACACTCGATTACCACTACTGCATGCACACAAAACAATCAATAGCGGAGGCAAACACACTCCAGCCTTCATTAAGCTTTCACGCTTACCTCAAGCCTCCATGGTTGACCGACGCTGCTGGATTATTCTGGATTAGCTGACCAAACAATGGAGATTTACTCGTAAAGACATCCTCAAACCGTGAGTGAACACCTTGTCATTTGAATGGTCACTCAGAGGATTACGCAGAGGACAGAGGGGCGGAGCCTGGCTGTGTCAATGGGGTGTCTGTTGACAGGTGAGGGAATCATTAACCAGAGCGTCCTCGCTGAAGGATCAGTGAACTTTTACTGAGTTAACACAAGCCTCACTTATGTCCCACAGTGATGTTTCTCGCTTTCTAACCTAATGAATTAGTTTTATCTTTCACCTTAATGATTAAAAAGCTGTTTGGGTTAAATGGGAAACAGTTTGACAGCATAACAAATGGTTCGTAAATAAAACAGTCAGGGACGCGTTATCATTTTATTACCATGGCAGATCAAATATTGAAACCTTGTCACCAATTCCTCCAAGAAAGCAAAGATCCAATTTTGCTGCTCTTCCTCATGTCCTTTAAAACGTTCCCCTAACACCTGAGGTAGAAAATGAAAATGACAGCATTTTCCCCTTTTCTGTCTGTGTGGTGTAGGTGTTATTTTAAATATTTTTCTCGGCAGTCAATCCTCCAATTTAGAGACATGTGCACTGAAAACCCCTTTTAAACACGAGAGAATAAAAAATCAAGTCATATATCTGAGAAGCAAGGCTCGGATGACACTGAAACAACAGTATGGATTGATTTGTTAACAAACTTTGTGATAGAAGGGGAATACTCTCAGTAAAAAAAAAAGTCAATCTCCTGCAGCTATTCGGTTTGTTTCTGCTGCATATTGTGCATGTCAAACATTGCAATTGTTATGCAGCAAATGTCAAATTTGCCTCGAAACCATGAGATGATTGGTCCACAGGTGGAGCATTCATCGTGTGAGTCAGAGTACTTCACCAGAAGAGACTGGAGTGGGAGTGAGTAGCGGTGGTTAGCTTGTTTTTGGAGCTCAGGGCAATTTCCTGGATTTCTGCTCTCTCTCTCTCTCTCTCTCTCTCTCTCTCTCTCTCTCTCTCTCTCTCTCTCTCTCTCTCATGAGCTAGCTGATCTGACAGGTCATTGACCTGCCCAGTGGTCTGAGGTATGACTCACTCATCAGCTTAATCCCTCTTCCCTCCGGTGCAGACCACCCCTACCAATCCATCTGCTGGTTCACCAAAAACAAATACACATAAAGTCTACACTCAACACGGATGAATACATAACTACAGAGCTTTACCTATGTGCTCGCATACACAGAAACACAGAAGTACAGTCAGCCTGTTTTACGTTCACCATTTGTCATGCTCTTTAGTTTTAAACACTGTCCTCATTACGTTCATCCACACAGGGATTTCATAAATAACTGGTTGTGAATCAGTATTCTGGTGGTTCAGCTCCAGCACTCTTTAGAGGTTAGAGACTATTACAGTAACCAGCGGAAAAAGAAGCCCAGGCAGGGGTCTGCTCTCCCCTCAGGGAATGAGGATTGATGGTGCTCATTTGAGACTGGGTCACATCTGAAAACTTGTGATAAATGTAATGATGTCACTAGTGCTGGGGAGGGGGGGGGGGGAGACATAATAGAAGTGGACCAGAAGATTTTATGTAATCTGGTTTAATCCAGTGTTGTGACAAAAACAGGTTATAAGGATTTGCTTCAAAAACAGTGCAGCTGATAAGCTCAACATCCGGACTGAGGGAGTGTGTTTTTAAGGTCACATGATAACAGCTCGGACTAACTTCTGTCTGCACCTATTGTCACTAGGGTTGTCACAATATCCGAATTTAGAAATTTACGATATGATGCAGATAAAAGTGATCGACGTCGATACCTGTTTTGATACCATGGTAACAACAAATAAAAGTGTTAGGCACCCAACACTGGAAAAGTTCTTGTTTTCAATTATCGAATGCTGGCAAACTCGTCGAAAACATTGGCACCATTTTGGTACAGAAGCATGGCAAATGTTTTTGTGTGAAGAAGTTTTTCTGCAATTTTGGATGGATTAATTCCTCTCCGATGCAGCTGTCTTGTGAAATAGATCTAGCTTTGTAAAGTTTTATACTGTCTGTCATTAAATTGACATATAAAATTGTTTTGAAAAAATGTTAATTTTTTTTATGTTATTTTAAGATGTATTTTTGGGCTTTTTGTGCCTTTAATGGAGAGACAGGATAGTGGATAGAGTCAGAAATCAGGGAGAGAGAGAGAGGGGAATGACATGAGAAGCCACAGGCTGGATTTGAACCTGGGCCGCCCACTTGGAGGACTACAGCCTCCATACATGGGGCACGCGCACTAACCACGGCGCCACCAGCGCACCAATGGTGAATATTTTGACAACGTTTTTTTATTGTCCCCCTGACCGACACACCTGCACAATCACAGACTTCTATTATTCGTCACTGTCAAAACCTGTTTCCTGGCTCTGTTAAAATCCGGAGCCAAACAAGCATTCCTGCCGGACCAGTTTGGTCACAATCACTGCTCTGGGAAAGTCTAAAACCACCCTGGATTAGCTAACAAAGAACATTTAACACCCATCTGATCAACAACTGTACCAATAACAATTTTCAGAAATGCAAAAAAAAAAAAAAAAACAAGCCTCAACTGAACCACGAGGGACACCAACGATAAGAGAGATCAGAACAAATATGCACAAATGTGTCCCTGTACCAAAAAACTAAACAAGCCCTCAAAACACAAAGAAACAATTAAACAAGTTTGTGCAATTGCGCAGAGGCAGAGGTTGGGCGCATGTCAGGGTTGTGATGGCGTACCTGCAGGGTGCATGGTAGAAGGGATATCCAGCATGAGGGATGTGATTGCAGTATCCAGGCTGATTCCACATGTTTGTTTGTTTTTTTTTCCCCTGTGATGAAGATTCACAAGTGGCGCCTTCTTTCTGCTTTCTATTTCTAGTGGCGGGGAGTCAGACCCAGGCGGCCGGGAGTCACATTAATCAGCGTCTCTTCTCTCAGCTCTCGAGTGGCTCCATGGGGAGAAAAAGGAGAGGCTGTGTGGTGGGTTTCAGAGGAGGGATTACTGAGAAGAAGATGAGGTGAGAAAATGAATTGAGGGGCCGAGCCCAAACAGAGGGATGATGTCAGGTGAGTCAAGTCTGGTGTGGTTTACACACCTGGAAATGAAGCTGCCCCCCCCCCTCTCTGGCAAAGCCACAACTACTCAGCAGAGTCTCAGACGACCGCCCCAGGTGAAGTCTGACATCACAGGTTATTCCTTTAATCCTTCCTCCAGTGAGTCACATTCCCAGGTGAAACCAGGTAGAACAGATGTCTTTGAGGTTCACCTTGCTGAGCTGTTTGTTATGCCTCTTAAATCATGCATAATATGCGTCTCCACCTTCCATCTTAATGGTTTGGCTCACACTTCAAGGATGTTCGACCCTTCAGATGCTGATCCACATCAGACAGTGTTGGAGATGAGCGGCAGATTTCAGAGACACCCGTTCCTTCTGCAATCCCTGATGCGAAATAGGAGCTGTTATTGTATTTTACACGTGCACTTCATTCCCTCCAAAGTTCAGAGGTGCCAGAAATAAATCCATACTTCCTGACATGAGTGGCTTAAAATCCACAGCCCCAACGTCCCTTTCCTGGATCTAGTTTCTCTCTGAGGAAGCCGGCTCCAACACGAGCGCTTAATTTCCCCAATCACAGGCTTCCCACCGGCTCTCCAGTCTCACAAAACAGCAGCGGTGCACGGAGCTGAATGACTGAGCATACTCACAGAGAGAAAGAGAGAGCGAGAGAGAGAAGAGAGAGAGAGAGAGAGAGAAGAGAGAGAGAGGAAGAGAGGGGGGAGGTGGCTGAGAGAGACAGAGAGTGAGGGAATATATCAGAAGTGAGAAAGCGAGAAAACGAGGAAGAGGTAAACAGAGCGGAGCTACATTCCTTTTCCTGCAACACATTGATCTGGCAGGATACACACTTAGAGAGAAAAAAGAGAGAATATGTGTGTATTTATGTGTGAGTATGAAGGAGGGAGAGAGAGAGAGCGCAAGAGAGAGAGAACGACAAAAGGGGAGGGGGAGGAACTGTGACTGTGTTTACATGCATACAAAAAATGTGATCACTGTGTAATTACAGACCTGACATGAGTCCATGTAAACGCCTTCACCTTTCCTTTGTCAGGGCAGGTATGATGAAGTCAGATGTGGTTGTGTCATTGCTAAAGAATATAAAGCACCCTGGGATTGGAAACAAATACCACAAAGAACACCTCAATAGCGTTCTTCAAGTACTGTATTCATGTTTCATGCTGGCAGGTGAAGTTAAGACGCCAGCTGTCTGTACTTCTCTGTATGACAGGAAGTTATTAAATGAACTTCTACTTAATTGATTCTGTGCTGTGAAAGTTTTCCTATTATCATTAAATCTAGAGCCTGACAGATTAATCGGCCAGCCGATATTATCATATCCAGAAATAATCGGTATCGGCTGATTTTATATCGCAGATATGCGCCGATATTACTAGATTTATTGACCAGTCAAATAGCATTACATAAGTATCACTGTATTACACTAGCAGTTATCTTTCTGTCTGTCACAAGCAGTGTGTTTATGGATTACAACAAGCATCATCACTCTCCAAAGTGTCAAGCGGTGATGCACGTACATGCACAGTTACTTTCCAGTTGAGTTTCCATCTTGTCTACTGTATATCTTTTCCACAAGTGTTTGATGACTTGATTTTTAGGGATCAATGCATTAAATGTGTATATCTATCTATCTCTATAGATCGAACATAGATCTACGAAAGGTACCGACCGATAAATCGATGTCGGATCCCTGCCCCCCCCCCCATATTGATATCAGTATTGGCACCAAATTGATCGACATCGCCCGAGATGTCTATTTTTACGCTTGTGTTTCTTTGCTGTAAAGAAAATATTAAAGTTATTAGATGCAGCCTCACAAGTATCCTAATACACACAAACACACGTCATGTTTTACAATTTGTTGATGACTTTCTTGAAACGAAAAATCAAAAAAGACACGCACATCCCTCAGTGGGTGCTGGATCCGTCTGAGGGAGAGCACGTTGGCTCGAAACATCACTTATCAATAAATCCTTCAGACGGGAGCTTCTCTGTGTGCGGATCCTGTTTGATTTTGTTTTTCTTTACACCCTCTTGTAATGAAAATGCTCATGATGTTATTATAAATTACAAGTAAATTTATATTGTTTCACAAAAATGTAGTCAGCACAAAGAAATATTTGCTTTGCTTGAGGTAATTCATAACAAAGTGCAACTTCTGGTTGCACATAACGCTAGGCTGAAGCATAGGGGAGACCGGGATTTCGCAGGTGTAGCCCCAAAACTGTGGAACCAGTTGCCACCCCAGGCTGGCACCCACGTTGCCCGTGTTTAAATCTCGTCTAAAAGCTTATCTGTAGGTTTTGGCGTTCCTAGACCCGATATAAGAGTTTGTCTGTTTCGTTTTCGCTTTGTCTATTGTTATTTTCCCTTTTTTTCTCTTTTATGCTTTCTATCTATTTTGTTGTAAAGGACTTTGGTCAACTCTGTTGTTTTAAATGTGCCCTTTAAATAAAGTTGGATTGGATTGGAACTTAACTAAATTAAATTCTACAATTCTACAATGCACTTAGCTTTATCCAAAGCGACGTACATCAGACGTAATTCAGCAGACATTTCAAAAAAATTACCCTCAAAATATGTTTTTTTAATCCATGGAGAACACCTACAGTTGTAGGACAACATTCATGATCCGATCAATCTTTGCACACTGATTCACGTCAAGACTGTCAAAACTACTGTATCTTCCTCATGTAAATGAACTTGTTACATAATTAGATCGTTAGCATCCTTTGATCAACACTCCACGTGTAGGCTTGAATATATTAGTTAAATATTTCATGTTTCATTCTTTAAGAGTTAAGTTGTCTTGACATTCCGATTGTTCAGACCGAGAAACAAATGGAAGTCTATTTACAACAGCCACACATTACTGAGTGCACAAGAAAAAAGCCTGACGGGAAAATGCTGAAAAATGAGACAAAACAAAACAATTAGAAAGCTTAAGTGGGATGAGAACCAAGAAAATTCAACAGATAAATATAGAGCAGAACTAAAGGCAGGCACAGACAGCGTGTGTTAGTCAGCAGCAGGTTATTCCCAGCCTGACTCCAAACCCACCAGTCAGCACATGAAGCCTGCAGGTGAGAGGTCACCTCTGTGCAGTTAAACAGAGCTGTGCTGTCTCTCCTCTGAGAGTCGGTCTACTCCAGTGCCCCACTAATCAGAGCACTGCTGTGACCCCGCTGCAAGGACGGCTCGGCTGCACCTGGGGACCGGCTGGTGACGGAGCCACGGGCCTGGCAGAGTGACAGCTTCACTCACTGCGGGTCAAAGTCCGGACATGTAATCTGATATAAAGAGAGTTTGCACAAAGAGGTTGCAGCTGGAAAAGCTAAAAGAATGCAGCGACTGGATTACCTCACACATATTTGTTTTCTTTTTGTAATCACAAAGGGGATTTTCCCCTCATTACCCTGACCACTTAAAACTCTGAGATTTTGTTAATCGTTGCAGAAACCTGACGTGAATCCATAAAGAATGTTTGCTGGTTTGGCTTTTCCTTTCAGTCTGTACACTTATTTATTTCTAACATCTTACACCCTGTTGTGGTACTCTTACTATCGTCTTGCATCACTGTCCCGTGTGAAGTGAAATCCCTCAGCCTAATGAGAGCAGGGGCTCGTTTCGCACGCCCGTGGCACTCACATTTGCAAGAAACGATGTCCAACCATACATGGAGAAGCACCATCAGAGCCGGGGAATGCTTGGTCACATTTGATCAAGGCATCCACTGGACAAAATGTAATCTAAAAGCATCAAGCAGTTTCTTGTTAGCGTCTGTGCTGGCGGAGATCATTTAATCCAATAAAAACAAGATGGACCGGCATGTCTTGTTAGATTTCACTTGAGATATTTCACCACAACACCAACCTGATGCCATCATCCACCACCTGCCGTTACCTCCTTTCATTTTCATCTTTTCATAAGCACATGGAGCAGCATAAGTCTTGCGCCTTCTTGTAGGATTTGTGTCTTAATTCTTTTTTTTTGTGATCTGTGATGCAAATTATCAGCTCCCTCCACGGGCTACCAGAAGGCGTCTGAGCCAACCTTCACAACAGGATCCTAAGTCTCTAGCTAGACTCTTCTCCTCTGGCGACCCCTGGTGATGAACTTCCTAACTCCATTTAATATGCAATCTGAGTCCCTTTGCACCTTTAAGAAAAAGCTAAAGACCCAGCTCTTTTATGAACACCTATGCACTTGATGATGATGACAATGGTTTTGTTTGAAATTGACGATGGCGATATTTAGGATGATTTTGATGCTGATTAGAGCTCTCAAGAACAGCTGTCGATGTCCTGCTTTCTTTGCCTCTGATGACTTCCTGCCAGCACCTGTGTGTCCAATCGGACTTAAAGCGGTTTTGTTTGCACTTACTGACATTGTTTCCTCCTCTCTAGCTCCCTGCTTGTGATGTGCTTACTCTGATGAACGTCGCTTTGGACAAAAGAGTCATAGAAAGTAAAGCTGCATCATGCTTGTGTTCAGTGTTAAAACCCCACCACTGCCAGGCTGCTGACATGAGCGCTGTCATCTGAAGACTCAATCACAATGGACAGAAGTAGAGGAGGTGGAAATGTTACTTCCTTCTGATTTAAAGGAGGTCCAGCCGTCTAAACTGACATTGATGTTTGCGAGCAGAGAGCATTCGAGCAACCCACAGGTACGTATCGTGCTGCTTCTGCCTCAAACTCCGTTCTTCTTCTCTGCTTTCAGTGTGAGATTTGTGGTCCGTCAAGATTAAGCTCTTGCGCTTCTCAGTGTTTTATGGCTGAGGCTAAAAACCTTTCACCAACCTTCTCCCAAAACAGCATCATTCTCCATCCTAATGGTTCATTTGGACATCGTCATCCCCCAGTTTGATCTTGCAGACATATTTCTCTGAACTGCAATCAATTCACAATAATGAACACAGAACCTCAGAGTACTCTCTCTCAGGGGCGTCTGACCTCGTGGAAACAAGCTCATGAGGGTTTTATCACAAGAAAAGAAAGAACAAACATTTTCTGACTTTTCTTTAAACCTTTCCTGTGTACAACTGGGTCGATCATAATTCAGATCAGAGAGCTCTGAGACTGAGACAAGACCAAGACATTAAGGGATCAAGACCGAGTCAAGCCAATAACCAAGGCAAGGCGAGACCGAGTCAAGACCAAGTCGAATTGCTTTCGATTTTAAGACAAGACCGAGACTTTCGGTATCGAGACAGGTCTTGAGACCAAGACTGATTTCAAGTACTACAACACTACTTTAAGCTATAGACTATGGTCACGAAGAAAAAGGTACTAATAAGCGCTTAATAATGACTAATAAGCAGCCAGTATGCAACTGATTAGCATGCTAATGAGCAACTATTAAATGGTGAATATAGTGACCTTGATTAAAGTTTTACCAAACATTTTTTCTCCAGAATATATATCACATTATCTTTGGTTCGAGCTTTTAAAAGTTCTTAAACTTTTCATGTGCTGTATGTATCATACCTTGATCAATCTGTTATCTGTGCAAATTATCATCAGGTTACTGGGAATCCTTTTTCATTTACAGCCCACAAATAATTTTATTTTTTACATCGTAAATAATGCATTTGACACTTGTGGAAATTTAAGTAGTGTGACAAGTACAGCTTTTCAGGTGGAGTTTTAACTGTAATTGTACTTAATCGGGCATTTCTGCAAAAACCTGACAGATTTATTTACATAGTTGGAAAAAGCAACATCATCCGTGATGTAATTGCCTTTTTTTTTTTTTTTTTCATCCGGTCTCGGCTCTGATGAGATCACAGAAAGAGGGTGGGGTAGGAGAAGAAAAGTCTTTGGCTGAGAAGCAAGAGCAAGCAGGGGATGATGAGAGGAAGTGAGGGAGTAAAGGAGTAAAAAAAAAGGAGGAGGCGAGGGAGGGACTGGCGGGGATGAAAAGAACAGCAGAGGTGGGAGGGAAGGAGGCCGGCCTGTCGGTGTCCCACAGTTTGTTTTTGTTGTGAAATTTAATTCCAGCACAATCTAACTCAGAAAACACAGGGGACCTCTGCTGCTTCCTTTTCCTCCGTCCTCCTCTGTCTCTGTCTTAACTGTCCCCGTTTGAAGAGGCGGGGGAACGGACTCCACCTCCCGCCCCCACGCACACACAAACACACACACACACACAGAAACATGAGCAGTGGACTATCTACTGCACATCTTCACTGACACACAGCTGTAAGGCAAACATAGAAAGATATTTATATGCACATTCATGCATAAACATACAGTATGTAAACATACCACACACACACACACACACACACACACACACACACACACACACACACACACACACACACACACACACACACACACACACACACACACACACACACACACACACACAGCAGTTGTCATATTGCAGACAGTTGACAGCTGTGTTGAATCATTATGTCAGTGGGTGAGATGGCAGCAGTGTGATTGGCTCTCTCTGGTTTGGCTTATCAGGCTTTCACAGCTTCAACCCCTCCATAGCAACACCTTGTAAATTCACACACACACAAACACACACACATCTTCCTAAAACACCCACACCTCCCTTCGCCTGCTTTCAAGGTCACACCTGAGCCTATATTACTGAAAATCTGTAAAAACAATGCTCACCTGCACCCTTTCAGTCTGGCTCTGTGCGCGAGCTGCTCCCTGACAGCACAAACATAAAACATAATAAAGAAAGATTCTGATCAATGCGATCGATTTTAGACGGGAGCTGATATTTCTGCCTTTTAAGTCCGACTCTGCAGCTCTTTCTCTGCTGTGGAAGTCAAACCTCCAGGACCTGGCATTTTCACCTCAAAGACAGAGCTGTATATACTGACATGACCAGGGGAGGAGGGGAATAGAAGAGACTTTACAAAACTGTAAATCAGACAGCTGTCTGGAAGATGACACCTGCTGTATGTGTGCATGTGCTGGATGCCCACAGTATATCTCGTTTCCTGTCTATTTGAACTTGAGTATAAGCCAACATGTGCAAATGCAAAAATGTTAGAGCTGTTCCTGACTTGATGTTGTGTTGTTTTTAAAAATCCCTTCAGCATTTTTGTAGCTATTATTGAACCCAATGAAGCAACTAAGATTAAGGCAGGCTAGGTAGGACAGTAGATAAGAGTAGAGAGAGTAGGGAATGGTATGCGAGAAAGGAGCCACAGGCTGGACTCGAACCTGGGCCGCCCACGTGGCGACACGCCATCTGCGCCCCTGCAATTTTCTATATTATAAAACTTGATAAAATGTGGGACACGACTGACATGAGGACAGTTTCAACAACGATTCGGTCAGACCTCAAGACCACATATCTGCTGCTTATAGGAACGATTCCACAGACACGAGATCTCATAGAAACTTGTGTGACCAAACATGGCTTCAGAAAATAAACAATTTCTCCGTCAGCTGGCTGGCTTGGCGTCAGGTCAGTTTTCAGAAAATATACTCCACTTAGTTTAGGGCACAGTCGTGTTTATGTTCGCTGCCATGTTTGTGAGCTGTGAAAGTACGCAACGTCTAGGCTGGGAAATATAGTTAAACTTTGCTGAAAGATTGTTGGCTTTCACTTGAACGATATCGGCAACTGAGACGGCAAAGGCGATCCTAGAAGACCCTCAGCACCCTCTGCATGCAGAGTATAGACTACTACCGATAGAGAAGAGGTTCACTTATGTTAGGAGGGCCAAATCAAACAGATACCTGAGCTTTGTCCCATCAGCAGTTGGGTTTTTATATAAGCTTTAGACATTGTTGCCAGTACATTTAGACTATTGGACTGTGTCGGTCTCTTATCTCACACACGTCCATCATGATGATAACCGTGGGAGTAATGTTTTATATGGATGTATTTATGTCTTTGTGCCGTTATTATGAGACCTCTGTAGCTAACCAAATTGCTCCTTGAAGACAATAAACATTTTCCAATCCAATCCTGTTGTTGATGCCTCCAGGTTTACTCGCTCTCATTGGCTATTGCAGATATTCCGTCGGAGGCAGCCTGGTCTGGAATCGTAAACATCAAACATGTTTGATATTGAGGATAACAGATCTGGTGAGGCTCGGACTCCATGACCATGAGGATTATTTGGACACAGTGTTTGGAGTGTAAGTGGAGCGAGAGTTGGTACGACTTCAAGGAATACGATTTCAGTCAATATGCTTCGATGTCGATTTAATAATACAAACGGATGACAGAAAAACCCAGATAAGTCATCACAGTACCTTCTGATATTTGTTAAATAATTATGTGTGCATTGTTTGGTGCAGGTTTAGAACAAACTGACTAAAACATATATTTTATTGTTGCATAATTCTTTAATAAACAAAGAATAAATCATTAAAGTATAGTATGATCTAAAGTGCAAAATTGTGCCTGACCTGAATTCACAGCACCCACAGTACCCCCAGTGGAGAGGGGCGTCATTACACCAAAAACAAAAAAAATCTTAGGATTTCCCTGAATCGTTATTGAATTGGGAAAATTATAATTGCAGTGCATGGATGAATCAATATTTTTAACCAGCCCTAATTGATAAGTCTACTATAAGTTGGACTAACACAATAAATTGACTTTTTTGACATCATGTAAATGTACTGAATGATGTAATTACAGACAAAATGTGGGTTGACTCGGGATCTTTTCTAGGGATGAGTAACTTTTGAGAGCAGTCCACACAGTTAAATGTACCTCAGTGAAACTCTTAACTTCCCCTCTTCTCATCCTTAACGCAGACTGTAAAATCTTTGTGATCTTTTGCAAACTCTACACAATGAATCCCACTGCAGTCATGAAAAAAAAAGTTGTTTTCAAGGTTTAATTTTGTCTTCTCCCACGCTCACACTTTCTCTGGTTGTAAAATAAGACACACCTGCTCCGTCTCTCGTTCCCTGATTTCCTCTAACTCATCCGTGTTCAGCCTCCGCCTGGCGGGACGCCGTTTTATTTTTCCACAAGAGAACTTCATCAATCATACAGCCGGTCAGTACTCTGGGAGAATCTGCTAATAAGACGAGCCGCATGTCTCCAGATGAAAAACAGACCGAAGATCAGAAAGAACAGTCAAACCAAAGTCTGTTTATGATTCTATAGAGGGGCTTCAGAAAGTGTGTGTGTGTGTGTGTGTGTGTGTGGGGGGGGGGGGGGGGGATTTGTATGCACATGTATGTGTGTGTTACAATGAGGGAGGCACGTGTGGGCTTTTTTTCTCTGAGAAATATGGACACACTCCTCTGTTGGAGACTATTATCTGCCTCATATAATTCAACAAGGTGCTCTCTGTCTCTGGAGAAGCTTCACTAGCTCGAATGACGCAACATGCTGTGTGTGTGTGTGTGTGTGTGTGTGTGTGTGTGTGTGTGTGTGTGTGTGTGTGTGTGTGTGTGTGTGTGTGTATGTGTGAGTGTATCCCCAGGGATCTTTTTGATCCAGATTCTTCAATCTTCATTCAAACACACACACGCACACAGTCCTACTATTAATACTCCTCTTCTGAGCTCCCCGCCTCGAGGCCTCACATCTCTGAATCTCACGGGCTACAATGCGACAGCACAATTAGGCGAAATCTTTAATACGTTTGATCAGACCCACAGTTAAGAGGAGAGAAATGACACTCTCTTCAAAAGATTTGGATTTAGTGGATTTGATCGCCCGCCTGTATCAGATTAGCGGGGCATGCTTTTAGTGCCGAAAAACAGGAGTGAAAAGAGAGAATCCATGCACCCTGAAGCACGTCCCTCTGCATTATCCAATCAAAGAGGAGGAGAGGGAATTAGAAAATGTGTCTGTTTTCACTGGAATGCAGCACGTCATTTAATGGACAGAAATAAAGTAAAGACTGATTACATATTTTCCTGGCAGCTCCTGAGCTCTCTTAGGCTCCTCGGGATCATTGGTGGACGGTTGGTGGACCCTGCACAACATAGGTGGATTAATTTACATGAGGTATAGTTCTACAGTTTCTAAAGGTGTGCTTACACTGATCATTTAAATTAAATAATATAAATATACGATGTTCATTCACAGTGATGGTTTGGTTCAGAGTTATTTCGCAGCGACAGGTCTGACACTCTGTGACTGTTTAGCGTTCATCAGAGTGACAGCCTGGAGGAAGAAACTGTTCTTATGTCGGGTTGTTTTGGCGTACAGTGATCTGTAACGCCGGCCGGAGGGGAGGAGTTTGAACTGCTTGTGACCGGAGTGTGAGGAGCAGTGATGCTACCTGCCCGTTTCCTGGCCCTGGACCAGTATTAGTCCTGGACTTAGGTCGACACCAGTGATTTTTTTTGCAGTCCTGATTGTCTGTTGTAGTCTGTGTCTGTCCTCATTGATTTTTTTAAACATCAGCAACACATGTATTTATTAATTTTAAAGACTAACCCAACATGGCGTGCAGCACAGTAATAGTTAGATCTTGATTCTCATGTTTTCATCATCGTTGTTGCCAAAATTGTAATTGAAAATGAAACTCAATTAATTGCCCATCACTAATTTAAACATGACTATCATGAGCAGAAACAACTCATCAAACTACTTGTGCTGTTAGACCGCCTGAGAGTCGATCTGGATCTTGTGTGCCCACTTTAGTGACCTCTCCATCAAACTGGAAGCGACAGCCAAATCACAGAGAGGGAAAGAAAGCTAGAGGACCAGGAACAGACCAAGAGCTGTTAAAGACTCAGTTCACCCTCGTTCCCTTTGTTCCTAAGGTTTCTCTGTGTAATGGAAAAGTCTTAAGTGAAAGTCTTTTGTTGCCTGTAAAAAGTGAAATCCTCTCTTGTGTGTGTGTGGCTGTAAAATCTGCTTGACTTTGAACCTGAGCCTCTTCTTAGAGACACAATGCTTATGTGTTTTGATTTACAGAAGAGCAGACTCATGCTGCTTCCTTCCTCTCTGTATCAGACTTTGAATGCACAAAGGGATGTTTTTTTTTTATTAACACACTCAAGAATATTTGTGCCAGCAGCTGATCTCATTACGATAGCCGATACCTATTACAGCGTTTAATTTCAAACGTTCACATATGCATGAAAACATTCACAGTGTCAGTGATACAGTTATCGTCTCTATCCGTTTACATTTCCCACATCTTGATATGTTGCTGCTGCTTGGTGTATCTCATTACTGTTTTAACAGGCCCTGTTCTCTCAACAGGAACATTAAAGTTTCATTCTGTATTTGTGGATTATGACGCACACCCTGCATACCAATGTGGCTTTTCAGTGTTTGTGTGTGTGTGTGACGAGCAGTCTGCAAAAGTAACACAGAAACATTGTAGGGACAATGACACTTCAAACAGATGAATAGTAAAGCTGTGTTTTCTTTTTATCTATTCTTGAAAAAGAAACCCTTTTTGAAATCGAAATTACAACTAGAAGATTAAAAGTTTTAGAACTGCGAGATCAGGAAGGTTAATAGGGATTAATGTTACTCATAGACTGTAAATATTAAAGGACGAAGCCCTTCAGCCAGTCAGCCATCTGTTCCTGCAGGGGGCTATGGAGGCTCATCAGCAGCAGCCGCCATGCTGGAAATGCTGCCTCACCCTAACTTTCAAGTAAACCTCACGACAGGCTGAGATCTGGCGCTGAGGCAGGTTTTAAGCCTCTTGATAAACCATTACATCGCACCCACCTGTCAATCATGTCAGCTACATACCTAACTATGGATAACATGTTTCGTTTTCAAAAACAAAACTGAGCCATTTTTTAAAAATTCACCCCCCTACAGTGTGTGCCGGTGATGACAACAACTAATCAGACCTATTTTGTTTCTTTTGTACCAGGCTGTAAACATGTTTATTTATGCTGTAAAAACAGCGTTTTTGCCAATCATGTGTGTATGTGACTTCCGATGTTCCTGGAGACACTGGGACAAAATCAATCATTATTTCAGATCATGCTAGACTTTATTCGATTATTCAGTTGAACAGGAAAACATGTAGAACTTAACAATGGAAATTTCACACTTCCTTAATTAATGATAAAGTATTTAAATCAAAAATGTGAATGCGGGTTAAAACTATATAAAGGAAAATAATGACCCCAACGTTACCTGGGAGGCCGCAAAAGTCGCTCTACGAGGACTAATCATTTCATTAGCTTCTTTTAAAAGCCGTGAAAAAGTAGGTAAAAGACAAGAGGTGGAAAAGGAAGTAGCAAAATGTGAAACTCTTCAAAAGGCGGCTTCCACAGAATAAAATTGGAGACTACTAGCTGCATCCAGAGCTCAATTAAAACTCAATCATTCGAAGTTACAGTGAAATTAAATTACATCAGACAAAAGCACTATGAATTTGGAAATACACCAAGCAAATCTGTATTTGCAAGGACATTTTCAAGAACTGACAATTTAAGTTTTCTCCTTTTTTTGTTTTATTCAGTCAGTTTGATTTGATAATTATTCGTTTCTGTATATTATTTGTTGTTGGTTTATTTATTGGGTCGGGGTGGGAGTGGAGGAAGAAGGACAAGAATCAAGTAGTTGGCGTCACCATGGTAACGAACAATAAGTGACAGCTCATGCAGAGAATAGAAAAGAATGAATGAGACGGTCTGGAATTCTGAGCGTTATGACTGTGGTACTACAGGAAGTACAGCAAGTCATATAAAAGCCAGCGTCAGACTCTACACTTCTTAAGACCATCTAGTCCACCTGAAATCCCTCCAATTACCTCCAAGACTCTCTGCCCACTGGTCTGGACAACTGTGGAGAGCTTGAGCCCAGGACAGTGGAGGAACTGTATTGGCAGAAACGTGTATGCAGATTGTTCAGACTGTCGCTACAGTTATCTTAAATGCTGTAATGCCTGTGGCTTATCAGTACATCACTGGCAGCCATCCTCAGGCGAGTTGTCATCAGATTTATTTGGAGTATCTGAGGAGCGCATCTTTCGTGTCAGCGAGGCTTTACAGGCTCAGGGACTATCCTGTTTGTTCTCAGACAGACTCACCCAGCTGGTTACCCAAGAAGTGGCACTGAAGTTCAATTGTGTCCTATCAGTGGCCATCAACATACCTGTTTCACCACCAAAGGAACCAGCTTTTTTTGTAAGCAGCACCATATCCTGCATCCCCACTCTGAATGATATGGTAGTTTTTGTGCAGGACTCCTGAGTCAATGTACTGAAGAGTTGGACAACCAAGATGATACCCCCACAGACAGAAGCAGACCCACAAGAGGAGCTGGTGAAGTTCAAATCAGAGAGCTTTGTCACTGCAGCCACTGAGGCAGTGAGCTCCATCCTTGCAAAGCAGACAGCGTGTAGCACTCAAGCTGAGACTACCTCTGAGACCGCTCTGCAGGCTCATGCTGTAGCGACTGACATGCTTCAAACGATTGCTCAATCCCTGCAGGGTTTGGACTTTGTGGATGGCACCAGCCAATGGCCACCAAATGTGATCGACTTCCCAGTCTTGTCCAATGTGAGTTCAGGTGTGCTGTTGAGTAAGGTGAACGCCTTTTTTGCCTCCCAGTTGCCAAAATCAGAAGACTCCGCTACAAATATCCACTTAAGATGGCGCCACCTCCACAGGTTTTCTCAAAATCTGTGTTGTGATGCGGTCAGGGGGAATTTGCAGCAGGTGCTCCTCTTGTTTAAGAATGACTTTTAAAAAAGACAGAAAGAACCTGCTGGATCTAGTGTTTGAAGTACTTGCTGACATTGACGAGGTTTTGTCAAAGATTTTGGTCAGTTGTAAAACTGATGCCTGTTTCTACAGCTTCAAAACTGATCTTGCTGAAAACTTCACTCAAAAAACAAAACATAAAAGAAGCAATGAGTGGATTACCTTTTAATTTAATCTTGTGATTGACCAGACTCAACAGACTCATCCAATCTGAGCAGAATAGCTCAGAACCAGACACTCTGCTACCACAGCTGTCTTGTTTTTTGTTGTTGTTTTTTTTACAGAAAAGAAGATGGACACTTTAGAGATCTTGAACACCTGGGTAGCAGAGGGGTTAGAGCACATGCCACTTAACTACAACCTCATCACTCTCTCCCCCCATTCCAAGTCCACCTCTTTCACTTTCAAGCTGTCGGGTAAAGGCAAAATGTCAGAGGAAAACAAACTTTAAAAAGACAGTAACACCTCTCAATTACTGACAAATCTGTTGACCAAGAGATCAAATCAAGAGGTATTTTGCTGCTTCAAGGCCTTTCATACTTAAATTGACTCAGAGGTATTTCTGCATGAAATAAGGGATCCAATTTTGAGTATTTTAATTCATAATTTTTGGGCCGTTTTAGTGAGCAGCAAAGATTATTCAATCAAATAAGGTATTACCCAATGTTTGGATGGATCAAAGAGTTGTGGTGATTTAAAGGAGCAGTAAGTAACTCTGACACCTAGCAATTCAAATTGGTACTGCAGTTCAAATTCAAAAGATTAGAGAGTCGATGCGTATACAGGTTGCCATGTTACGAACACTGAAGCTTCAGTGTTTAGCCTGCTCTGCATCAGTCTAGAATCAGTAATATCTGAACAAGTTTTCTTGCCGTCTTCCAACACTTCAACACCTGTTGGTTTGCCGTTTGCCTGGCAAACTGAGGGGCATCCAAAAAAGCAATATGCAGATCCTTATAATTGACTACCTTCTCTGGTCCAAACAAATCCAGAGCATTCAGGTCCAGAATCTAAAGTTAGAAGGAGGACATACTGGCTGCTGCATTGTTGTTAGAGAAGCCAGCACTTCAACATAGCATGTGTCCTTAATATCTGATCATATAGTGAGGTCATGTTATCATTTCATTCAGTAGCTATCTTACATGTTGGTCATTCAACAAGCAAACATTTCAAACAGTTGTTTCCTGCTTTTTAAAAGTGAGAGTTTGTCTCATTTTGTAAGTTAGAAGTCGTTGCTTGGGAAGCTGGCTTGACAAGAAAAGCTATTTAAAGATGTAAGAGTGGGCATTGTGATGAGCACTTTTTAATTGCCTCATGTCATTTAATAGATCATTATTTTTTTATTTTTTTAAATGGCACATTAATTGATAACATGAAGAATTGTTTGCATCCCTTGTTTTGAGGTTCTATCAGTTCACCTTTGCACAACTTGTAAGGTTTTGGTGAACTGTCCGTCCAAGTCTTTTGTTTAGTACCATTAAATAGTTTGAAATTGTAAATCTTACAATAATCTTGATAGTCACTCCAATTTACAATCTGATTGTCTCGTTTTGCATAAACCACCAATCTCATCTAAATAAGCTGTTTATGTGTGGGGGAAAACATGCATTTAGTTTCTTTTTTAATGAAATATATGACATTTTGAGTGACCAAAGACTGAAGGCTCTGGTCAAACTGCTGTAATTCAGTGAAAATGGCAGCAGACTGTTCTACTAGAGGCCTTCATCTTGGCAGTGTGACAGTGAAGCTGATGAATCTAAAGATTTCAGTCTTCAGATGCCTCGGGTGACATCTACAGAGGGGAGACATCTGTATAACTCCTGCCAGAGTCATACATCCCTATCATACAGTAATTGCTGAATCAAACTTATATGAATCTATAACCAGGATGGAGCAGCAGAGTCGCTTTCAATCGTCCGTCATAACTTCACCCTCCGCCATAAAATCCCTCTCACTTGGCTCCTCTTTTACCTCTAATTGGATCTAATTTTTTTTAAAAAGAAGAAAACCCCCTTGAAGCCCTTAGTCTATTTTAGCACCTCCTACTGATGTTGGCTAATAACTTTAATATGAAGAATGATCATCAGAGGGCGATATTTAAATGATTACACTACCACTGACTCTCTCAATTCTTCCAGTGATTGATGAGTTTCTCTGTAGGCCGATGGAGAGGTGTAAAGTAAAAGAAAGAGATTTATTAGGTCTTACAACGCTCATATCATTTTAAGGTCCAATCTGTACGCTATCTACTGAATTAATTCATAAAAATACCTTACTATCTCATCAGACATTAAGGAAACATGCTGTGTTGAAGTGCTGGCTTCTCTTTCAACAATGCAGCAGCCAGTATGTCCTCCTTCTAAGTTCAGGTTCTGGTCCTGAATGGTGTAGGCGGAACCCACCACTCGGCCATTTTTGGATGTTCCTCTGGCAAACAAACAGGTGTTGCAGTGATGGAAGCAGGCAAGCAAACTGATTCTACCCGACCTAAAAAGCATCTGCATGTTTCTAATAAGCTCCACAACCATAATGAAACTAGGATAGATATTGGAGATGCTTGAAAAATGGAGAGAGTAGACAGCTCTCTCCAATTTTTTGAATTTGGACTGCAGTACCCATTTTAGACGCTAGGTGTCAGAGTTACATATTGGTCCTATAAAAGCATCTCTAATTGATAAAAAGTGACACTTCATCATTTTTGACTCGTCACCAGTACTATAAATAAAACCGCCATGACCTTATATCTCCGTTATTCCAGCTTCAGATCTGAATTCACTTTGATTCTGATTGAAATGGAAATGACCGGGCCCCTTGCTGCTTCTCTGTGACTGAGGAATGAGGCGGCTCAACCCCCCACATCCTCCCAAACCCCCGCCCAAAAGTGACCCCTTTCAGTCAGCCTTCAAAGGGCCGTGACAGTGAAAGGCCCGACAGTCACGGCCCGAACAGAAGAAGAGCTCACTGTCACTCCATCACAGTCACTGCTGACACCAAAGGAAATTCAAGGTTATGCTTTCCTGTTTCTGCTCGAGAGGTCAGAGAGGGACAAATATACAGACACAGAGTGTCGTC
Organism: Labrus bergylta; assembly: GCF_963930695.1. Classification (NCBI taxonomy): domain Eukaryota; kingdom Metazoa; phylum Chordata; class Actinopteri; order Labriformes; family Labridae; genus Labrus; species Labrus bergylta. The sequence continues at coordinate 16,684,387 of NC_089201.1, forward strand.
ATTAGGGCTGGGTGATAGGGTAAAGACATTTCTGAAACATTATCTTTCTGTGATACTTTGATAATGCCTTCAGTTTGAGTGCTCTCCTGATAACGATTACAGCCTGAAGAAAACAGAGGGTTCATTTGTCTTGAATTGAGATTGTTGAAAATTGTCCGTCACATTATTAAGGCTGGATTTTTTCCTTCAAGCAAAAGACAACTTAAACAATAAAACAGCCATTTCACATCAAATATCAGTGCTTGTGTCTAAAATCACACCCTCACCCCCTACATAGGGAGTCCTCTAAAGTGGACTACATAGTGCTCTCATTTAGCACGGCAAACAAAACATTTCGTACACTTAATAATACACCGCCAATAATGGTGTCATTTTTGTTGCTCAACTAAAACGTGCAGGTCAAAAGGAAGATGTACGACTTTTGGATCCAGTAGATGTCGCCCTTGAGCACCAGCATGAAACCAAAACAAACTTCTGTTTAGCGACACCTCTGCTATTCTGAAGCACCCGCTCTCCTCCAGCGGCACACCTCCAACCCCTCTCCACTTGCAAGAAGGATTATGAATTAGTACGCACCATAATTTAGCACCAAGAAGCGGACAAAATTTTCCTTTGCACGAGCTGCAATGGCCTGTGGTCTGCATTGTTGTGTTAGCAGGCTAATATTAGCACACTTCGGTTAGCTCATAGCTTCACATTCCACATAAACTGACACAGAATGACTGTGATCTAAAGACTAATGTGACATCCAAATGAGCAGTGAGTATGTTCTTCTTTTCTCTGGTCCTTGACTGAAACAGCTTTATACACAATGTTGCTATCAATTAAATGTCATTGTTCAAGTCTGAACGGCATGTGGGCTTTGAAGACTAAAGGCTAAAGGGAAAGAGAAATACCTTCATTCTTTGTAAGTTGTCTGTATACCGATTCTTTTCAAAGCAGAGCCCTGGAGTTTAAAGGCAGTCGAGAGACATTTAAAGTAATGAACTCAGACTTCTCCACTCAGCAGTTCTACTCGTGCATTTACCTGAGATTAAAAGTCGACCTTCACTGTATGACCGTGTGACATTTACCAACAATGTGACGCTGATGACTGAGAGATGAGCATGTGGAGCATTCCTGTTTTTGCTCCCAGCTAAGGCCTTTAACTGAGCTCCGATACCCCTTAAAACACACAGTAGCCTTTGTTCTGTGTAATTCTCCCTGCCTTCTTTTACAGCAACGCAATTTTAAACGCCTCATTAGAACCGCCACCGACCACATGAGGCTCATTAGAGCACGCAGTAAATGGGAGTAAAAAATGAGACCACTTAACACATTCTTACAGCAGCGAAAGAAACTGAGGCTAAGGACACTTATTGGTCCGACTTTCCCTTTCAAGTGTTTTTGACTATCTCATCTGAAAATTAACTTCATGCTCCATTTGCTTTATGGTTTGCATATGATAATATTTCCACTGTATGTGCAATCAAATAATAAAAATTTGCTCATGAATTACATCTGCATAAACAATTTGCATTTGTAATTATTTGCATATAACCACCATGGAGACACATGATGTTTAGCCTCAATACCAGTAACAGATTAATGGAGAAAACACGGCGAAACACAAGGAGAAAGGATGCTTTACAGAGATGGAGAAATACAACTCTTACAAGTGTAATTAAACTAAAAACTCAAAATAACGACCTGAGCTCCATCTGTGATTTATTAATGCTGAAAACACACTAATGTTTCAGCGTGTCCTTCATTACAATGTTCAATGATCAACAGAATGAACTAGCTCTTCTATCGTTGTGTGACAGAGACAGCTATGAATGAAAAGATGGATGAAGAGAGGAGATGATGAATTCAGTCAAATATTTGAGCTGTGGCCTGTCCTCATTTCAGGATGTGCTGCTTTCCTCTGTTTGATAAATCACAATGAAAATATTATCTTTGGGGTTTTAGCAAAGTGAACATGTCACAGTGAACTCTGCACAATATTCTGACAATGTCTAAATTTATCAATGATTCTTGCGATACTGAGTATAAAATGTATAAAAAGTGGCAGTGTACTGCCTAAAATGCAGGATTTGGGTATTGTTAAGTTAATAATAATAATACATTGTTTTTATATAGTGCTTTTCAGAAAACTCAAAGACGCTTTGACAAAAACATAAAACAAAAAACGACGAGGAAAGTACAATGAAGAAGTAATGTAGGGGGGGAGTTAGTGGTTGTAGGCAGTGATGAAGAGGTGAGTTTTGAGGGATTTCTTGAAGGAGGTGAGTGTGGGGGAGTCTCGGATGATGTTATTTGGGAGTGAGTTCCAGAGGGTGGGAGCAGCAATCCAGCAATTGAGAAGGCCCTGTCCCCCCAGGACCGATAGGTCATGAAGAACGGGGGTGATGTGGTCTCTGATGCGGGAGTGTGTGAGGAGACAAGCAGCAGAGTTCTGAATGTATTGGAGTTTCTTGAGTGAGTGTGATGGTGATCCGTAGAGGAGACTGTTGCAGTAGTCTAATCTGGAGGTGATGAATATGTGGGTGAGGGTCTCGGCAGCTGAAAATTAGAGGGATGGGTGGAGGCTGGCAATGTTTCTGAGGTGGAAAAAGGCTGTTTTGGTGATGTGTTTGATGTGTTTGTCATAGGAGAGGGTTTGGTCGAAGATGACACCAAGGTTACGGATGTGGGGGGAAGGGAGCACTGTGGAGCCATCGATGGTGAGGGAGAAGTTGTTGGTGGATTTGATGAGGGATTTGGGGCCGATAATGATGACTTCTGATTTGTCGCAGTTGAGTTTGAGAAAGTTGGTTTGGAGCCAGGATTTTATTTCTGTGATGCAGTCAGTGAGGATTGAGTGAGTGGCAGGAGTGATGGCTTTGGTGGCCATGTGGAGCTTAATGACGCAAGCAAAGCAGTAAAACTGGAGTCCATGGCATCAGATTATGTGACCAAGGGGGAGCATGTACATGATGAAGAGGAGGGGTCCAAGAACTGAACCTTGGGGAACACCTTGGGAGAGAGGAGCAGTGGGGGATTTGCAGTGGTTAATGATGATGAACTGGTATCTGTCAGAGAGGTAGGATCTGAGCCAGGAGAGAGCAGTGCTGGTGATGTTGAAGGTGGTTTCAAGGCGGTGAGTGAAGGATGGAATGGTTCATGGTGTCAAAAGCTTTTGATTGGTGCGAGCTGGTCGAGGCAGGAGGAGAGAGTGCGATTGTAGTAGTCAGTGAGGTCAAAGGGTGCGATGGGGTCAGGGGGAGGGTATGCAGACATGTGTCCATGAGGGCAGATGATAGGGCGTAAGGAGAGACAGTGTTGAGTTTGCGGAAGTAGATTGAGCGTTTTTGTTTTGGCAGGGGGATGGGAATGTCAATGCTTATGTTTATAGCTAGGTGGTCGGAGATGGTAAGATCCATGCCTGAGAGGTGATTTATGGAGAGACCAGTGGAGCAGACCAGATCTAGGATGTGATCGCGGTTATGGGTGGGGAAGTTGACATGTTGAGTGAAGTTGAAGCAGTTCAGTATTTCCATGAATTCAGTGGTTATTGTTGAGTCTGTGTGTCCAAGTGTATGTTAAAATCAACAAGGAGGAGGATGGAGGGAGACAGAGCACAAAACTGGGTCAGAAAATGAGAGAAGTCGGAGAGGAATGATGGGTTAGTCTTGGGAGGGCGGTAGACAACAGCCATGACCAGCTGTGTGGTGCATGAGTATTTAAAAGCAAGTGATTCAAATGAGGGAGCAGGAGGAAGGGAGAGGAGGCTAGTTTTTATGTCCTGTCTGTGTATGACTGCAATGCCGCCACCTTGGCCCTCAGTGCGTGGTCTGTCTAGGTAAGTGTATCCATTTGGTGTGGTCAGGTTGAGTGAGAGATAATCCAGGGGCTGTGCCAAGTTTCAGTGAGACAGAGGAAGTCCAGTTTATTGTCCAGTATGAATTCATTGAGAATGTCACTTTTGTTGTTCAGAGACCGGGTGTTAAACAGAGTGAATTTCATCTGGGTTTGCATGGTGTTTATGTCCAGGGGAGCTTGAGGCAGGGCTCGTAGACAGGGAGAGCGCGTCTGTTCGTTGTTGTAACGATGACGTAGTGGGGGGTGTGTCAGTCCGCTCAGCTGACCAGAGTGATGGGATGGAGTGGCCATGCTGGCTAGACCGGGAGTAAACAAACTTGCGCCGGGAGCATCTATGGATGTATCTGGGTCGTCGTAGTAGTCCAAGGGTTTTGATGGCGGAGATGCATTTAGGAGTGGAGTTATCGTTCAGTTTGAGCAGTTGTGCGATGGAGTATTTCAGTGCCATGCCAGCCGGGGATGTTGTTTTGCTGATCCTGGAGTTGTTAGCCAGTAGCCACAGGCTTGTCAACCAGAGTAACAGGCACGTCAGGGTGATCCACAGCATAGCAGTCTGAGTGGCGAAGTGGTGCTGAGTGAAGGATGTTCAGACGAACTGTAGAGGATGACTGTGTGGAAGCAGAGAGTAGAAGACAGGAGGCAGCCAAGTCAGTTGCTGGCGATAGCTGCTGACATTAGCCCCAGAGACCGGAGTGGAGGCTAGCTGGGCTAGCCGCGGGAGCAGACTAGCAGCTAGCTTGATGTGAAAGGTAGTTCTTCGGCAGTTCCTCCAGCAAAGACCGCAAACAGCGGGCCGACAGCTTTAAGAAGGGGTATAACACCATTAATTGACAGCTTCTGCAGTGCTGTATGCACCAGATTAGCAGCAGTAGTTGAGCTACAGTAAGTGTTGTCATGTCATTTCTTTCATGTTGGACTGTGAAATGTAGAGTATAGCAGCTCAAAAAACTCCTTATTTATCTGATACTGGCGTCTTTAAGACCCCTAATTGCACTGCCTGAAACGGTTTGTTTCAGCTGCTGTCTCTTTAATCCCCCCCCCCCCCTTTCTTCTGATTGGCCAGCTATCTGGAAGTTTTCGTGGGGGAGAACACTGCAGGGCTGCCAGGGGAGAACTGCCCTCTTTTGCAGGGAGCAGAGAGCCTTAGTAAGAGGTTTCACTGGCCTACATAGAGGCTTGAAGCTTTATCATGAAATTCTTGTTTTGATATCGGGGAACTATTGCGGTACTTGCAGAACAAGCCGTGTAGCACCCTCTGCAGACTTATGCTGGGATTACTCCAACATGTTTACCTCATGAGCTGAAACTTTACCCAAGTTTAATATGGGCATCCAGCATTGTATGTGTGTCAGTTTTAAAATGGGGACCAGCCTCATAGGTCAATTTTCATTGGCAGCTCATCCTATTCACACTATTTGTATAAGAGAATCAAAATGATATTGGATCATCTCTGCACTGAACAAAGTTATCTTAAAACAACAAATACACAGAAGTCACACTCATGTTACAAAAGGCCGAACAATAGGCTATACTTACGCTGCATCGACCAATCTTTTGATGCTTTCAGTTACGCTACATCATGAAAAGTCCTCTTCAGAACATCTCATTATCCGTCTCATTCTGGGGTCTTCACACTCTTCACAAAGTGGACTTGGTAAATAAAAAAGGAGAGTTTTCCATTTAACTGGCTCCTGCCACAGTGTGTGGTTTATCATCACAATACCACGGGGGATTAGACAAAAGCAGTCTTTTTACTAATGGACTGCTTTTACCGCTAACCTGATTCAGTCGAACACACACAGCGCTTGGCGGCGACCGAACAGCAGATTCACTACCAGAATACCAAACAGGTCGGCCAGCGAGCAGACAGCCCGACACAAACACTCATACAAACATGTGACTGAGAAAGTCCCACGGGCTTTTATCTGAAAATATCTGCAGAGCATTGAGCTAAACATAAAATACATGTTGATTTGTCTACCTCATGTTGCACCCAAGCCGTCCACCTGGAGGACTGCAGCCTCTTTACATGGGGCGCGAACACCAAACACTAGGCCATCAGCACCCAGTTTTGGGGCGTTGGATGCCTTTATTTAGTAGGAAGAGAGTGAATAGAGTCAGAAATCTGGGAGAGAGAGAGTAGGGGACGACGTGCAGGAAAAGAGCCACAGCTCGTATTTGAACCCGGGCCCTCCACTTGGTGGACTATAGCCTCCGTACATGGGGCACGCTCCCCAACCACGAGACTACTGGCGCCCCAAAAGGCAGTTTCTTTTTCATAAATCTCTACACTTACTGCCATGTTTATTACTTACTACTGTGTGGTATTCATTCACAGCCCATTCATAGATGTGTCAATGGAGAAACATTGTTGTAAAGTTATAACAATAATGGACTTAAATGCACTGTAATCTTTATTTCTCTGTGGACTAATCTTTTTTTATATCTCTTAGGAGGTATTTCTTACTCAAAACTTTCCCGCAGTATTGCTTAATTGTCCCTGTGTATTATGTATTTTGCAGATATGACTTTTAAAGTCTTGATGTACCACCCACACATGAGGCAGAGTACAGCAGCGAGTGACTGCATAAACAAATCTGACATCCTCCAGGTTAAACCCTTCAGGGAGACTTAGTTACAACCATTTCCCATTTCTGTCATGAGTAAATCAATATTATTACCTCGGGGGGGGGGGGGGGGGGGGGGTTTAGTCAGTGAGCTTTAGAAAAGGGAAACAGGGTGGGGGAATGTGAGGAATGTGAGGAAAAGAAAGGTGAGCCTTCCCTGTTTAGATTTCTACGTTAATCATCAACGGTGTCACATCAAGAGAGCAGTAAGTTGGTAAATCCTCCTCCTGAATAATTGACTACATCTCCAGATACAAAAGCAGCAGCTCTCCGCAAACGACAGACATCCAGGCTGACAGGACTGGATGCCTCCAGAGAACGACTCCCACCATCGGAGCAGGGAGCAGCGCACAGAGAACAAAGTGTTTCCAGAGTCAAACATGAATCCAGCTGCTTCTGCATCGTCGCCAGGCTGATGTGTAATACTGTCAAAGTGTGCTCAATACCCTGCGTCTTTAAGGAATGTCTACAATGTAAATCTGGTTCATGCGTTTTAATACCTCATAAAAGGAAACACCAGAGTATTCATGAATCTTCGGGACAAAGTCTTTCTTCGGTGCTGCAAGTATTTCACGGCTGCAGAGAATTTTGTCAGTCAAAACTGGACTAAAGCAACAAAGCTTCAGTTCAGCACCTGACCCAACGGCAATATCAACCGGGAGTGTCACATTTGTTATGCCAGTCGGGGCTGTCAGGTAGACAAAAAAAAAACATTTCCGTCAGACGTCCTTAGTGTTTCTTGTTTGTGTACTTTTTTTAAATTAATGTTAACAAATGAAGGATGTCAGATATCAGGGTATTTATAAGAACCAGAACGTAAAAGTTTATGGAAGCTCAGCTTGTAGCCCCCAATGCTCAGCTATGTAAGTGTAGGAGACACATGTTTTTCAAATGTTATTGCTTTTTACAATACAATGCAATACTGTATTTTCCCCCAGGGGGAAATGTGTCATCACAGCTTGCACAGTTGGTACATGGATACATATATACAGTGCATATGGGTAAACACGTAAAACAAGGAGAAACATATAAACTGTAGCACATAATAGTAACCATAGCAACCAATGTGAACGTCAATGTGGGAGTTTGTTCAGAGCTTCAATAGCCGAGGGGACACAGCTCTTTCCTTCCAGGTCAGAGTCCTGTATCTCCAACCTGTTTGCTGTTGTGGAGGTTTTTATTGCCAGTCTATTTGGTTTTAGAACATATTGGCTTATAAGGAAGTGGTTAGCTCTGTTGCCGCACAGCGAGGAGGTTCCTGGTTCAAATCCCCGTCGGATAGGGCCTTTCTGTGCGTGCATGCATGGGTTCTATCCAGGTACTCTGGCTTCCTCCTGCAGGTTGTCTGTCTCTTTATGTCCATATGATTGACTACAGCGAACAGTCCAGGGTTTCCCCCTACCTCTCGCCCAATGACAGCTGGGATTAGCTCCAGCCCCCCCGCAACTCTGACGGGAAAAGCGGTAAAGACAATGGATGGACATATAGGGTCAAATGTGGATACTTTGGTTATAAGAGAAATAAAGAAGGCAAGCTCAGTCAAAGAAAATAGAGCCGCTCAGCTCACAGCCCCCCGCCCCTCAGACATCCGGAGTTTGAAGAAAGTTACTCTTTTAGAGCGTCATATTCGTTCACTCTTGTTGTTGTCTTTACTGTTATGTAGAAGAGAACAGAGGATAGATTATAGATTGTAGCCTCTGAACATGGGGTGCACGGTTCTGCTAGCCATAGAAATCGTGTTCTTTTTTTTCCGAAAATTTATTTTTGGGTTTTTTGGGCATTTAATTGAGAGAAAGGACAGTGGATGGAGGAGAAAGGGAAAGGAGCCACAGGCCGGACTCAACCTGGGCCGCCCGCTTGCAAGACTATAGCCTCCATACATGGGGCGCGCGCCCTAACCACTGTGCCACCAGCGCCCCTGAAATCTTGTTCTTTTAAAAATTATTTTTGGCATATTTGCCTTTATTAGATGGAGGACAAACAATGTTGGGATGACGGGGGGCTGACATGCAGAGGAGGGCTGAGAGCCGTGAATCACACCTGTAGTCCCTGCAATGAAAACTGAAGCGTCATTTTTCATCTCGGATTGTAACCTTTACAGCTTGCCATTCAGTAATTTCTGCATTGAAGTTTCTGTTTTGTATTTCAGGGATTCATCGATACTTCTGTGAGAACAGCTGTATAAAATCCTCTCCATGATGATGTCATCAAGGTTATTTGGCCTGGTTGTTTAAAGCCTGCCGTTGTAGAATGAACAGCTCCACTTCAATCCATGTTTTTTTTTTCTTGGATTGAATTTGCACGTATCAACCTCTGTATCTGAATAAAGAAACCCGCCCTGCTGCAGTGCTGCCCAGACACAGCTCTCTGCCTCACACATCTCCAGCCACTGTGTTTGATTAGGAATAAATAAAGCTTACACTCAGGACGGGTCATCAAGAAAGCTGCCATATTTATCCTCTCAGCATAGCCTGCATATTCACCACACATGGCTCTCTAAATGTAAAATAGTGCTTTTCTGGGTTGATGTGTTTTGAAATTCAAATTTTTTGGATTCCATCTGGCCCGTGTTGTTTTTTTCTTACATCATGAAGCACACAGCATCTTTTGCTAAAATCGAAAAATAAAGGGTTGGGTTTGAGCAGTCAGGCAGAGAAAGCAGTACGATGCATCTCTAAGATTTCAAAGCTTTGCTGTGGTTTGAGACAAACTGGTGACAGGTTTGGACTGGGTGCAGGACTTAGTAACAACCATTCTGCAAGATAATACGGGATTACTGAAGCATCATTAATTATGCTGCATTCACGTGGTGTCGGACACATCGGAAAAAATGATTTGAGTTGTAAAATGCACATGAACACCTGCTGAAGACGGAAAAACAACTCGGAAACTCAGACAATAATTAGGTGCCAAACCTCCCGACTTGACGTCAGAATCGTCATCAAATGGGGGCCAAAATATGTTTTGTTAATGTCAACATATTTCTTATTAATTCAATTATTGCACATCAACTTTTTGCTCAAATATAACTTGTAACAGTTACAATTAAATGCTCTTTTTTTGTAGCATCTACACTTTTTTTGTGCTGTTCTTACTACATTCAGACTTTCCAAACTGAAATCACATGAACACAGTGAAGTTGGAAGAACGACTTCCCAACTCGGAAACTGGGACCACCCGAGCAACACATGAATGCAGCAATAGTCAACTGAAAATGTAGTCAGTGGAAGAGAGTCCGACAAGTTTTCACCGCATATTCAGAGTGATTATAGTGAGGGCTGGGACAGATCTGATTGAATACGTTATTTACGAATCAGTTATCGGACTAAAGGCGCCAATCCATGTCAGCGTTCAACAAAGATTGGTTGGCCACTTTTAGCATTCTCAACTCGCACAGTCTCACTTTGAAGACGTTTTGACTGAACTGTAAGAAGTGCTCTCAGATAGTCTCCATCAAGACGTTGAGACGAGTTGGAACAGCTCCTTCTGATCAAAAGTAAGTGGAGTGAAGTGAAAAAGTAAGTGAAGCCGGCACAAAGCTCAAATGCATTTCTTTGGAATAATTTGGAAAGAATTTTGATGTACATTAAAGGCTTAGTGTGTAGAATTGTATGACAATGTTTACATTCAAGTATATCTAAATTAGTTATATATAATTTTTTGTTGAGTACTTACATTACCTCAAATATTTCCAACAGTTATCAAAGCCAGAGAAATAGCAGAGAGGACTCCCATGATTCCCCGTTAGCCTCGTCGTCATCTTTTGTTATTGTTTTGATTGAGAGCCCCCTGTGCGTTTAAGAAATGCAGTACTGGGTTTACTCCATCCTTACACAGAACACCAAGAGAGAGGATGGCAAGAGGGAAAGGAGCTGCAGGACAGATTCAAACCCTGTTTGCCTACTTAGAGGACCGCCCCCTCGATTTTGGTCAATCAATCTACAGATGCAGCATAGTTATGTAGAATCTGTAGATAGAGATCAGAGTTGTAATTAGGAGGGTTCTCACTTATTTAAATAGTTAGTTAGTTAGTTATAGAGTATATATAGAGTTATATATTTCCCTGTAATGCAGTATTAACAAGAACGTTTCTTTCTATTACAGCCATGAAACACTGACATCTTTCCACTCAGCCCCCTCCCAAAATATAATATCATTAACATGTAACGACTGGTCAACTATTGGCTGACACAAACGTCTACTTGTCACCTATAGGACAATCTTTCTCTAGTAGTAATAAAATGATTTCAGGCATCATTTCTGCAGCTCCTTCAGGCTCGCTCGCGCACACAGCAGGATCTTTATGTTCTGACCAGCTGAGTGATTCTGGGGAAAGAGCGGAGCGTGCCAATAAAGTCAGACAGCTCTTGTCAAGCTGAAATAATCTTATGTTTGCATTCAGCTCGTGATCAGTGTGAGTGTGTGGTTACATTCAAACCCCACCCACACTGACACAAACACAACAGGAACTCGGTAGAAGTGTGTGTGTTCACTTGTGTACATTTGGAGAAACTCACACCCTCGCTAACAGGTGTGTGTGTCTCGTTTTATGTCTCCTATGTCCTGTTACAAACAATAAAGCTGACAAACTACGACACACACTACTCGTTTTATTGTGCGCCTGCAGAGCGACGCGCTGTACCGAGGAAGGTGTGTTTCACCCTGAAATAAAAAAAGCTAATGAGCTGAAATCCACTTCCTGCTCCTCAGGCGAAGCACACAAACTCCTGCCAACGTAAAGACTCTCACGGGTCAACACTGAGGGGTGTTGCAGCGCTCGCTCGCCGCTTGCAACCAATTTGTCTAAACCCTCATTCGCCTTACCTCGCTGGTCGCCTGAAGGCATGTGAGTGGAAGGCCAACAATGCACTTTTCAGAAGCTCCCCACGAGGGGGTATAATAAAGTAAAAAACAACAGTTCAAAACTATTAACTTTGGAAACGATGATTAAAATATAATCAGGCAGGAAAGCTGATTTAAGGATGTTAATAGGGATGTTAATAGTTATTTCTGTGTCAATTAAGCATCAATTAAGCATTAATTAAACTGTGCTGGTTTACATACGAGGGGAAGCAGGCCCATGAACAAGAAGTACAGCCCCAGCTTGTGGCAGGCGGCTGCGTTACAACACAGACACAACATTCAACCACCATTATAGGCCGACATTAATCTGCGGTATCGTGTTAATCGTGCTGAGATTAAGATGGTAAAATGATAAATGGACTGGAGCTTGAGTGGTGCTTTTCTAGTCTTCTGACTACTCAAAGTGCTTTTACACCGCAGGTCACACCTACACAATCACACACTGATGGCAGAGGCTGCTGTTGACAAAGTAGTGGAAGCAACTTGGGGTTAAGTTTCTTGCCCAAGGACACATCCGACATTTTGCTGCAGGAGCTGGGGATCGAACCCTTGGCCTTCTGGTTGAGAGACGACGACTCTACCAACTGAGCCACAGCCACCCACGATCTAAAATGATGTATTCATTTTAAATTACATTATCACAAGATACAATAACATGTGCTATTTTGTCCCTTTAGGTGCACCGTAGTTAAGCCACCACATTGTCTCCCTGTAGTCACAGTGATGGAAAAGAACGACACTGCTGCACCTTTGAACGTCTCACTGAACACAAAAAAATACTCTCATCCTCCCCATGAGATCAGACGTTTTGATTTTGTATTGGTCCTTTGAGCTGTTTTCATTTAGTATCCAAACAGGAAGTGAAGTACCCTTATCTTAAGATGGTACTAAAATTCAAAATAAAAGCATGACAAAAACAGGTTGAAATGCAAAACAATAAAATTTCAAACATGCAATCAAAATTCAGATTAATATCGATTAACAATGTAATTCTGTGAAAGTCGCCAATATGGCAGCTCGATTGGCTGTCCTGACGTGACCACGTTTGAAGTTTCACACAGTGCTGTTGCATACGATAGGGTCACACCCTGGGGATGTAGTATCTGACCATGGACTTACCTCGTGTCACCTGTCAGGTTCCATGTGGAAAACTCATGATCATGAAGGCTAGTGACCGCCCTGCTCGTCCACGGCCAGGCAGCGTGACGTTTAATAGTAACCAGCTCATGACCAGCCTCCTGTGTAGGGTCACGGCTACAGCAGGTACCCATCCTTTCACAATAAAAGGTCCTCTTTACTCTGTATCTCTGAAACCTCACTTTTAGCTGCTGGAAACTTTTAATTTAGATTCCTCCCGTCAAGATGTTCATCTCAAACCTTTAACATGTAACATCTGTTTCTCTCGCCGCTGTTTTCCTCCTCAGTCTCAAACTTTACGTTCAAGAGAATCCCAAGAAAAAGTCAGAAAAGTAGATCATAGACTTTGATTTCTAAGTGTCATCCCGTCTGTTTCTCCCCCGTCTCTCCTGTCCTCTCTGTCTCCGACCTCCCCGGTTCTCCTCACATGATTTCTGCTTCTCGGTTGTGTTGCTAATGTTTTGGCGGCCTGGCCCTCCTCCTCCTCCTCCTCCTCCTCGCTGACAGAAGTGTTACTGTCTCCCACAAGCAGCCAGACTTTAAGAGCCACAACATTGTATTAACCATCTTGTTGTTTCTCCTCGCTCTCAATTTGCATCCGTGTCCTTCAATCCCTCCCTTTGTGCGCGTCCTCGATCGCTCAGTGTTGAACACAGATGGACCCCCTCCGCACTTTTTCCGCACACAGCAGACATGTAGAGAAAAGAGCGAGACGACCCGGTCCCACGTTATGGAGGCGCGTGGGCTCGTCATGTGGAGAAATTCAGCCGGCTGTTGGTGCATGTTTCCATTCGTAGGCTCTTAATTCCATGCATTTTTCCATATTGGATATTTTTCATAACTATGGCAGATATCGTCAAATACAGCGCTGGTGGTCTAGTGGTTAGAGCGAACACCCCATGTACAGAGGCTGTAGTCCCAGACTCGGGTGGCCCGGGTTCAAATCCAGCTTGTGGCTCATTTCCTGCACATCATTCCCCACTCTCTCTTTCCCTGATTTCTGACCCTATCCACTGTCCTGTCCCCACAGAGGAATTTAACAACCCTCCCCAAACAAATCTTAAAAATAAAAAAAAATGCTGCAGTGCCTTGGCTGTGGCTCAGTGTTTCAAGTAATGACACTAAACAAACCCGACATTCTCCACCAGTTTGAAGTTTTGATTTTACTCTGAAAATATTCTCACAGCAGAGATTTTCCTCTGACATCTCGCTCAGGGTGGGAAGCTTAACATGTTAACTCAGGGTGGGATGCCAACAGTTAGGGTGAACACAAACACACACACGACTTTGACCAAAGAGAAGAGGTTTGGTCCACTTGACAATCTTTCCTCATTACTTAATGCAGTGGTTCTCAACTGGTGGGGTCGGGACCAAGAGGGGGGTCGCCGAGCTATTTTCAGTGGGTCGCGAATGTTTGCCTGGAAAAGTCTATGAAGAGCTTTTTAAAACATGTTTGTTTTGTTCAGTTTCTTACTTCCGTCACATGTTTTTGTACCAACTGAGGTCAGTCAGTAAGTAAATCTGACAGGTCGAAAAGTATCAGAAATTTGGGTCACGATTCTTTCAGGAGTAGGTGGTGAGTCCTGAGGCAAGATGAGTTGAGAACCACTGACTTAATGTATATTAGCTCTTTAACCTACGTATGTGTATTTCCAAAATCTGGAGAAGGTAAGTGAGTTACATAGAGTATAAACTGTAAACATCTAAAATAAAAAACGCCTCTTTGAAAGACAGATCCGTCCGGTTCTTTATCCTGAGTTTACATCAAATTTACATTTTTACATTCTGTGCTTTGTCATTCATTTGTGGTTTCTTCACTGCCAACTTCCTGTTTCTAAGACCCGGCGCGATGACTGACACTTTGCGGTCTCTTCATGTGAATTTCTAACTCAGGAGTGTCGTTTTGCTACAGAAATCATGTTGATTTGTTTACTGTGAGCCCGTCTCATGCTCATCCCTCAAAGAGTGACATGACTTCACAAGGGTTGCAAGACTTTAAACCCCACAAAGGAGCAGGAATTAAACTCTGGAAAACTCAAAGCACGGACGAGGATATGAAGGAGTAGTCTTTGGTGACGCCCAGTCCTCATGGAGGCGCTCGATGGTTGACAGGTTGTTGACGATTATGTAATGGTCCTAATGCTGATCAGACAGTCGACACATGGCTGGAGGGAAGATGAAATTCCATGTATGACTCGGCTTTCTTCTTTAACATGCAGGAAATGGACTGCAGCTGTTCCCAGTCCATCGAGAGACACGCAGCCCTGCACACAAATCGGCTTCTTTTACGGCTTGATTGACATTTAAAGAAATGTTTAAGTGAGGAGCCTCATCTGTATGCATGTGCAGGAGCGACATTTACCTGAAGAACAATTTGTCACAGAAATCTGACTTTCATAAATATTGAAATTGCTCTGCCTTGTTTTTTTTTTGATTCAAATAACAGCAGAAGAAAGCCTGTCAGCTTCTGAATTCTGCACGATGAAATAATTATTAAAAAGAAAAGAGGGACGTGTAGGAAGGCAGCAAATAAACATTATTTAAAGATGATAACAAGAGAGAGAATCATCCTAACTTTACTCAAAGTTTAGAAGTTTAGATGTGTAGGTGTTTCTTTGTAGAGTTTTTCTTTCTCAACTCTTTCATCAATTATTTGTTTTTGTTTTTTTCTTTTTGGAAGCAGCTGTCAGTTTGTCTCACACCGAACCGGACACAGCAAACATTTCCGGACTTCATTTTTCACCCGTGCGGTCCGTCGCTCTGCTTCTATCCGTACATCTGATCCTTTCTGTTCCCAGAGAGCGTCATGATGGACCACATGACGGCCTCTGTTAGTCTCTGTGAGAGTCTGAGGATTAATAAGGCAGCCTCGGGGCAAGGTTAAATATTCAAGACTTCCATTTTCAGACTATCTTCAAAGATAGGATTGAGCTCACACACACACGCACACACACACACACACACGCACACACGCACACACGCAACTACACTGTGAAATTACCCCAAGGAGTAATCTTTGAATAAAAGTGTGAGAAAGAAAAAGAGAGCTAGAAGAAGAGGAAGACCAAGAATAGATGTCTCCAAAATAAAACATCCGAGTTAAAAGAGAATTTAAAACAAAGACAAGAAATATAAACAAAACACTCAAGAGGTGCACGCTATTGTTGTCGTACTCGACATCAGTGTTGGTCTCTAGACCACTTTTTGAAGGTTTGGGTCTCATCTCGTCATCAGAGGCATTTTGATTCGGTCTTGTCTCGGTAGAGCCCGGATTTTAAATCAAGACCGCTACTGACAGGCTTTCTTTCCACATTATTTTGATTCAAAGGATCATTATTTTCTAAAACAATGAACATTTATTCTGTCATAATTAGATTTCTATCCCCCGGGTTATGGCCGCAACTGTCCCGGTGTTACAGTCTAAGTGAGTGACACAAGATGATGATTTTTCAGTGATATTTATGATCTTGGTCTTGGACGTCACACTGAGTATGTAGTATGAACTGAAATCATTTGAAATACATCGATTGGGAAGATCAGGGCCAACACCGATACCAATGTTTGAAATAACAATTTAAGCCGATTGCCCATTCCGATGTTTGTCTTTGACTTCTTTTTGTGTAAGACTCCTACAATGCAACATTTTCTCTCATGTTTGACATGAAAACATGTCAGAGTTTGACTACGCTTCATCGCTTCATGCCACATTATGGCATCACATTATTGACATCTGCGTTATGTTAGATCGCTTTTTCCCCATCAGACACGGAGCAAAGAGGCGGCAAAACTACAGGGAATATCATACATTTGAAAAAAGAGCGCCGGTGAAGTCAACAGCGCCTTTCTGAGAAGTTGAAAGATTTTCAAATCGAAGCGCCCGGAGTGGCTGCACCAAAAAAAACTCGGCAAAAAAAAAAGCTGAATGTTTCGCCTTTTCTCTGGGCGGCCGCCTGATGCTGCAAACGCCCTCTCCTTTTTGGAAACAATGGGGAAAAAAAGACGCTGGCTCAACACGGGGTTCTAAGGAAGTCTTTTATGGGATATTCATTTCTTACATCTGTCGCCTTCTTAGAATCTCGAGCATCAATTTGCCCTGAAATTTTCAGAAGTGCATAATTCATAATGGCTTTAAAGAAATGGCTTGCTGTTTATTCCATGTTCTGAGTATGAAGCTCAAAGGATTTGTGTAGTAAGGACTTTGACCCCAAGCTCAGGTAGCAGAAGGGGTTCAAATCTTTCACTTACTGCTGAAGGCTTGATACCAAAACACCTCCGATCTGCTAAGACATCAATGAATCATTTAAAAGTAAAAGTGCCTTGTAGATTAGTGTTGCTAGGACCAAAGGGAGGGGGGGGGGGGTTGATTGGGTTTTGGCCACAGCACCACTTCAGAACTGAGCTGAGAAATATCAACTAATGAGGAAAGAAAGAAACCGTGATTAAGAGTTCAATGGAACAATTCTGACATAAAGATGACAGAGAACAGAAGACGATCATTTGTTTGATGAGTGTTGGAAAAAAAAAAAGATTTATTGTACAAAAAAGTTTATACCAACGATGATGAAGATGTTTGTTTGATAAATATCTGTGATTCTTGACGTCAGCTCTGGTGATCTGAAAGAGAATAAAAGAAGCCTTTTCTCTTTTATCTGAGTTTCTACAGTTACTATGAAACAAGGAAACAAGAATGTGTTCAACTACACACACACTCTCACTGAGCTGTTGATCAATCATTAGCTAGCAGCGATGCTGACTGTTTCCCTGTGGGGTTTCTGTTTGAATACCATCAGTCAGACTCAGACAGAAACATTGACTCACTGCTCTTATCAGACTCTTACCTTCCATTAACGTCACTCCTGAAACAAACGGAGCTCACAGCTTTAAATCAAAGATCTTCAGACCTGAAACGCCATCAAAATGTCACATTTGGATTCCAAATGTTACAAAAGCGAACGGATATGTTGTGAGGTTTTTATTTCACTCAGCTCACGGGGTAAACATACGCTGGATTTCCTGAGATGGCTTCAAGCCTCTACTTAGGGAAGTGAAGCCGTTTGCACAGGTTCTCTTCTCCAAGCACTAGAGAGCTGCCCCACCCTGGCAGCCCTGCAGCGTTCTGCCCCCCTGGAAAGGCTTCCAGAGAGCTGGCCAATCAGAAGAGAGTGGGCACATGGGGAGGGGGGCCTTAAAGAGACAGCAGCTGAAACAAACAGTTTCAGGCAGAGGCTGGCATCAGATAAATAAGGAGTTTTATGAGCTGCTAAAGGTTTCACAGACTGACAACATGAAAGGTGAACATGGGAATAATGTGGGATCTTTAATTATATGTATCAGTCTTGATACAAGGACAGTTTGTACTGGAGGGTGATACCTCTACAGATAACTGTAAAAAACCTTGTGAAAAATAATCTTGAAATAATCTTCACCTAAAAATCATTGACTGTATATCATGATGGATGACACGTTTCTTCCTCCTCTTATACTATAATAAAGCCAAACTACCATATCACATGACAAACACACATGACAAGCGAGAACACACTTGTCAAAGGTTCAGAGAGACCGAAACGTCATGATTTATTCTAATTAATTGGTGATGCTGAGCGAGAGTCGTGCGCAGGATTCTTTCTTCTCAGTGTGATTCTTAAATGTTGAAACTGTAATTATAAACAAGAGCTGTGAATTCAAACCTCACTAGTGACTTTCTGGACTGATAAGAGAAGGACTCCCCATCCGTCTCGACCTCGCTCAACCTCTCAGAGAGGAAGAGGAAAATAAATGAGGTCAGCAGGTGAAGGTGCAGCAGAGGAAGAGAGAAGGGTCATCTGTCATGACTGACCAAAAACCAGCTCTCAGAGAAAGAGCAAGAGAGCCGGCACAGAGGAAGAGAGAGAGAGAGAGAGAAGCTGCCTCCTCAGCAGATACTCTCTCTCCCTCTGGAAGCTCCCTGACCTGAACTTGATGAAAATGTTCTCAGCTTTTTCCAAAGTTGTTCTCGAACAAAAAGAAAAAAGACCCTTTCTTTCAAAAGCTTCTACGTTCTGTCTCCTTGAGAGGCAAACAATCATCAAATATTTACTCAGCATTCCTGCACTGACTTGATTCTTTGGCTTTAAGCGGAACAAAAAGTGGTGAAAGTATTCAGTCCAGCCAAACCACAACATCAATACACACGCTGTGATTTCATCAGAAGTTCAGCGCTGTATCGGACTCAGAAGCAGATTTTATTTTTAGGGCTCAATGCAAAGCTTTGACTATTCTTTCTTTTGGTATTCCAGTTCGGCATCAGATCAAACCTCAATAGCAGCAAACATGGGTCTCATTTTTCACCTGTAAAGCCTCTTTTCACAAAGCAGTCCAGTTCGGTCCGGTCCGCTGCGCATTTATTTGTGTTTCCACTGTCGAAAGTTGGGAATGGCACCAAAATAGCTGATCCATACTGTCCTACTTTTCTTACTTTTATGATTATTTTTTACTTTGGCTGAAGGACCCATGTTGAGAGTCTCTGCTCCAGACTGCAACAGTGTATGTCAGGGCTTTTCAACTCTATTGTTAAGGGGGCCACATTTTCAGAAAGCTAAGGAACCAGGGGGCCAAACAAGCGAGCCCACCTCAGCAGTACACTGCGCAAAAGCCACTTTTTCAATCAACAACACAAGCTTGTGATAGGCTGCTAGCACAGGACCAAAGATGTTCTATTAAACGGGAGCGCTTTGCTGTTTTTAACACAGTCATTCACAAGTTTTCCCCCCTGTTAAGAATTTATTTAATTTTTATTGGAACAGATCCGCGGGCCAGTCTGATGTCATCCGCCGGCCAGAGTTGGCCCCTGGACGGCCAGTTGAATAGGCCTGGCGTATGTGCTTCAGACTGAGAATCAATGGAGTTCAGCAGAAATATATGTTAATGTTACTCTGAGTTTCAGCTTTTACTCCTCTGGGAGAAGATTCAGGGTCCAGGCTGAACAGCTATAAACATTCGTTCATTTGTCCCGATGTGCGTTAATAAGAGGTCATGTAGGATGATGTGCCAAGGGGCTGTGCAACAAGTCAATATGTCACAGCTGCAGGAAGGTTTTCTGCTTTTATTTATATGTGGAATCGTATGATCTCTATTTATGTACTTTAGAATTCTCTTGTAACTGCAGGACTCTCTGGGGACAGGGTTAGGGTAGTATGTTGTATCTTAAGAATGTTCTTTGAGGACTTGTTTAAAAACTCTGCCTCAAACTCAGCCTTTCATGCTGTCAATGCTGTCTTACTTTATGAACAATGACTCAGAACCAAGAGAGCAGAGATTCAACTGAGAAATGTGAGTCATTTCAGGGTCTTTGTTTTTGTTTTTTGGGTCTGATGTTCTGAATCTCCTGTCATGTTGCATTCCTATTAAGCATTTCAGCTTTGCAGCAGGTAAATCCTTCAAACATTTAAACTCTTTCATGTCCACTTTGGAGGAAACTTCCAGCCAAGAATAAACCTTTGAAATGTGTGAAGAATAGAGTCATGAAATGATTCACCTGGACACCTCTGAGAGTTACTGATTGACCCTCATAATCTGAAGTCTACTGAAACACAATCATGAGGCTAAAATAAACAATTCTGCTAAATGTCGCTGAAGCAGAGAAGCAGGTGCTGGAAGCAAAGATCCAGAAAGCGAATCATTAAGTGCAGAATACAAAGCATTGGATACACACGGCGTCCTTGGGCTGACATTTACAAGAAGTTATCTTAAACCCTCCTGCAGTTTTCAAAAAGCAAACACAGGAACCGGTTAGCACCTTCAACCACTGAAGACAACAGAAACGCCATTGTTGACAAAGCGTTCTCTTCCAGCCTTTATTTGTCTGCCAGAGAACTGCTGGTTCTTTGGTTTACCACGACAAAACAAAGCCTCTTTTTTTCATCTGAGGACAAAGAGCAACAGGCGGTGAGCACAAACCAGCCCTGTGTCCTCACGCCTTTAATATGATCCATCAGTTTTTATCAGCAGCTCCACAGAGAGCGTCCACCAGGAAAGAAAAAAAAACATCTGCTTTTCTAAAAGTATTGCATGACAATGTCCTTTCTGAGTGGGCAAAACAACCTGAAAGCAGCCATTCAGGAGGACTCGGCCTAATGCAGCATGGCCTTCTCTGTACACAGAGTCTATATTTAGGTCTATTCAGAGCTGTGTTCACCTGGGGACCACACACCTCTCTTTCAAAATCAAGATTTGAAAAATGGAAACAGCTGGGCCAGCTCATATCCCACATCTTTCCGGGGGACGCAGGAATATTTTCTGCTCTGACTCATCCTTTCATTCTTCTTATTGGTTTTCTGGGAGGTCTATGACAGAGACATTCAAGGTTATCCTGCTGTTCATTGAGAAAGAGTGTGAGCGGCTGTGTTTCTTTTTTCTTCTTTTTTTAAACAGAAATGCAAAGCTTTTAACCAGGTATCTATTCATGCTGAGCACTTTGAAGGACTGGATGTGTGTCATTGTGAGCTCACTCTATGCAGACAGTAAGCCCACCTCCTCAGCAAACCTTTAAGGGTTTAACAAAGTCATGAATCAAAATCAGAGGTCCCGGTGGTACCTACAGTCAACACAAACACAGAGCCTTTAAGGTTTGAGTCTTGGAGGTCATACTCCTGACATTAGTGTAAGCTGCTTTGAGATAAGCCTCTTGGTCACAGCTTGGTGATACGATCATTGTCCTTACTCTGACAATCAAGCAGCGTTCAAATCACTGCAAAGTCAGCTTTCTGCAGAGACGTCACCTCGGTGCACTGCAAACTCCTGAGTCATTCATCAGCACTGAGCTCGAGAAGACTGGTTTTACATTTCAATTATGAGTTTTAGTTTTTATAAAACAGTTGACGTTATATCAGGATGTATCTGTTTTGGGAATGTATGCCAGTCAATGTACAAGTATGATGCCATGACTTATACGACACAATGAACTGATAGTCCTCATCTTCATGTAATGATGGGGGACATGAACAACGATAGTGTAGCAGACTGCAGTGTCAGTTACAGCAGGCTAAATGTCAGAAATCAGTGTTTTACCACTAATGAGAAGGTTTTTAAAAATGTCCATACTTTGACACATTTCGATCATTTTTGATACCACATGTTTGAAAGGTCACATATTATCCTCCTTTTCAACAAGTTTAAATAAGTCTCAGAGCTCCTCAAAACATGTGTGTGAAGTTTCTTGTTCTAAATCCACTCTGATCCTGTATTTGATCATGCCTATAAACCCCTCTATTTCAGCCCTGCTCAGAACAGGCTGTTTCTGTGTCTGTAGCTTTAAATATGTAAATGAGCTGTGTCTGACCACGCCCCCTCTCTGGAAGGGCTTGGGTGTCTTGGTCTTTCTCGCTCCATGGCCTATTGTTTACGGTGAGAAGGCAGACTCAGAGGGCAGAACAAACACCTAGCTGTGGGAGTGTCACCCACCTGGGGGAGGAGTTACTGCCCTTTGTGATGTCATGAAGGGAAAAAAAAATCTCCAGACCGCCTGTTTGAGCACACATTTTCTGAAAAGTGGAGCAGGCAAAAGACGGAGAGGATAGACTTTTCTCATAATTAGAGGGTTTGTGGAGAAACTAGGGAAACTAGGGAGTTAGAAAACAAGGTGAAGTGTACTTTGCATGATATGTGACCTTTAAAATCAAAATAAAATCTCTAAAAGCTTTAAAACAAAACAAAAAAACAACTACAGATCCTCAGTCATGGTTTGAAACAAAGCTGCTGCTTCAACAACAAGAGAGAGCACTGTCTGCATCGCATAAATCTGTTAACAAAATTGCGGTGATGAAACATTGCCAAAATATTTGTGCAACTTCCCCGATGTAAAGGTTTGCATGCACTTTCTTGGTAATTAAAAAACAAGAAAATTACCCAGTGTTGGGGGACCAGGATTTCATTTGGTTTTTACTTGTATTATATACAAAAAAAAAGATCTGTCTATTGTTTATTATCATACTGGTATTGGAGGGATAATGGCCAATACTCAAGTCTAAATCAGGAAGGAATAATGCATCCAAATGTACCTGATTATTTTGCTGCAAATATTTAATTTACTGCAGAAAAGTGAAATCAACAGCTTTATATTACAGGAGGTTGTAAACAGAGTCAGAGGTTCCACAGGTCAGTGACCGTGTCTCTCACACCTTCAGATTAGAGAAGCTGGAGGATAATGAGTCAGGACAGGACTCATCCAGCTGTCTTCAGCACCAACACAACCCTGACTTCTCACACTCTCCGCCTGGCTTTCTCACATTTTTCCGTCCCTTTCTTTCTCCCTCTACTTCCTGCTGGCCTTAAATCCCCTCCAGTTGAACCCAGTCATGCAGGAGGTTGATCCCTCCTTGGATCTTATCCACACCTCTCTGTAGCAGGAGCCCCCTGCTGGTGAGAGTCTGCAGGATACAGGGAGGAGAAGGAGCTCCTGAAGGCCCCTCAGAGCGAGGTAAGAGAGGATGACACATCTCATGACACATCATGTCTGTTTGCATGTACGTAGGTATGAGCGTGAGCAAGCACAGGATAGAGGACAAATAGTGGGAAAGTGAGACAAACAAATGACTATAGCACACACTGACACACATGCTGATAAATGCTGCAGAGAGGTATGTGAGGGGAGGGGGGGGTTAACCAGCGGAGGTGGAAGTCGTCAAACAAACTCATACTTTCGTCCCACTTGTCCACAGGGGGACATAAGAAGGCGCTGTTAAAGCAAGCCCGGGCAAAGAATGACTAAGAGGGTCTGTTGGGGAAGAACAGGGGGGAGAAAAAACAACAAGGAAACAGCCAGAGGCAGACACAATCTGTTTGCTGATGCCGATGCTGCTACGTCTACAATGAGCTCATCAACACTTTTGGGACTCGCAAAGGTTAACAGAAGAAATATATATTGCCCTGAGTGTCTGTAGGAAAACAAAAACAAAAACAGGAGTTTCATGTTCTTATGCTAAACGCTGCCCATAAGGCGTTAAACGATGCCAAATTCTCTTTATTTAGCTGGAAGCAAAGGCAACATTTACTCTGCTCTTAGTTTATATTAACAAGTCCAGGAGGCGAGATTATTCATCCCTCAACAGAAAACAATAATGAAACCTGCATAATTAAGTCTTATATTAAGCCAAAAGGTCACTATTTCCAGCAGATCAAAAATGGATTTTCTTGACTCTCCATCATTCCCTTCTAAATGTTTGAACATTTCTATATTTGTGGGTAAAAGTGGACTTGACGGTTTCCATGGCGAGGCAGATTCTATGTTTCCTGTAGAATAAAATGCGTCTGAATTTAACCTCAGTATAAAGAGGAACTGACAACAACATCCTAGTTTGGGTTTAAAGAGTGAATCGAAGCAAAGTCAAAATAAATCATTTTTGTGGCCATCATGAGTATTACTCATCCTTTGTTCCATCACACATCATGACAATGCTTGTTTATGGTGTTAGTTTGATGTCATGAGGTGGATATTACGTTTGACTCGTCATCTGAGTGTCATGAGCTCAAACGAGACCTTCAAAGGGTTTGAATCCGGCCTGCGGCTGCTGTACCGCATGTCATTACCCACTCTCTCTCTATCCACTGTCCTATCTCTACAATAAAGACAAAAAAAGGCCCAAAAATAAACAATAATAACAATTTGACTAATCAATTGAAAAAAAAAAAGTATCTAGA
Organism: Labrus bergylta; assembly: GCF_963930695.1. Lineage (NCBI taxonomy): Eukaryota > Metazoa > Chordata > Actinopteri > Labriformes > Labridae > Labrus > Labrus bergylta. The sequence goes on from NC_089201.1 coordinate 16,708,533, forward strand.
CGGGAACTATGAAATATGATCTATAGTGATGTTAGAATCAATACATTATCACTGAACATAATATCAAGATACTCAAGTTTACGTCCCTATGTTCAACATTTAAATCATTTGAATCCTTGAGTTTAAACTTTAGGATAAACAGAATGTTTTCTCTCCGGTCTGTTGATATTAAGTCATTGCAGAAGAAGAGGATGCAACCTATTTAAAAAATCTTTTAAAACTCCAGTCAATCATCAATAATAGAAAACCATGAAGAAGCTCACTCCTCAGACTGAGACGTGCTCCATCGAGTGGTCGGCATCGCTTTGACTAAAACAAAATGCATCTTACAAAAGAAATAAGAAGTTACTTCAAGAGTATCACTCTTGGCTTTGCTGTGTTTGTTTGGATACTTTCTAAACCACAGAGGACATTTCTCTGGGCTCCATTAAAACAATAAAAAGAAACATCTGAGAGCGATTCAGTCCGCTGTGAGATACGACGTCTCAAGCAGCAGATAGTTTCCTGTTTAAGAGCGAGGGATGAAATGAGGTTTCTTTTTCTCCGAATAAGTCGATGCCAAGAACTCTGTGAGAGTCTGAAGACAACCATGCAGAGACACAGGGGGAGCTGTTTTTCTTTTGCTTGTATTAAAAACATGAAAAACATTTTTGGGATAGAAGAGGATCCAGAACAGACAGCCGAGCAGCCCCGAGGGAGGGGCGGGGCGGGGGGGGGGTGTTATATAAACATGGCCTCTAGACAAACAGCCCCCCTCCGATGTGAAGAGGATATTGGACTTCAAGTTTGTTATTACTTCACCTTTCATTTCTGCTCGAGAAATACCGTTCATACGCCAATTAAAAGTTTGGAGATGGAGACAAATATTGTTCTCAGGCTGAAGGAGAAGAGAGTTATATTATCCGACTCATAAAGAAAAAGGCTTCTGTTCACACCTGAAGAGAAAGTCACAAAAACGCCACAGTACGACAGTCGACTTTAAAAGCAGTCAACAGGTTTGTGTTTGGAAGGCCAGGCACACACTCAAAAGATTTCTCACTCTCCACATGGCCACACATGAAGACAAATCATGACAGATTAACAGTTCACTTCTTAGTGTAGTGTGTGGAAAGCAACGAGACGACCAACTCAGCACACCACACACACCAACAGACTCATTCATCAGTCCCGAGTATCATAATGTGTAATCTTGTGCGGTCAAAACTTAACAAATATGATTGTCAAGCTAAATGTGTTTAGCTGTTAGCTGGTATATCCATTACAATAAACATTTTTGGCTAAATTCAGTCAGCGCAGGCCACTGACAGCTGTCGCGTTACAGACTGTTAAAGTAGCAGGGATTGTTTGCATTGAAGTCAGTGACAGGTAAATCCATTAACCTTGGCGACTCAGAGTTTCTCAAACTTCATTACTGCTTTGGACAAGAACATAAGGTGCTGAACAAGGCCGCATCACAAGATTACCACCTGTGGCTTTTCTCCCTTTAAGGCATCAAGGTTGAGCATTTTTACATTTTGGGAGAAATTCCACAGATGCTCCACAGCTTTGAACATTAAGACCGACTCACAAACAACAGATTGTTAACAGCTTGATGGCCAATTAAAATACTGAATGAGTTTGAGTTTAAGGCAAAACAGGAGAAGGTGGGGCTTAAACCAACGGTTTCATTTTAGCAGAAATTCACATATCACACACTTGCAGAAATCTCCTGAAAAACTGCAGACATTTCCAGGAGGAGCTGTATGCGTGAACGCAAACAGACAAGTTATTCGCTCAAACTTCACCTGGAGTTTCTCCTTCCAGACCCCTAGTATTTTTTCCACAGGAAGTCCGAGTGAGCTGATGTGAGAACTCAGCAGGATATTCTCCAGAGAAATCACCTCGAGCCAATAGGAGGGGGGGGGGGGGGTAACGTTTAAATCCTGTGTTTGCTGCACGGTGCATAGAGTGTAAACATGCGACCATTACGATCTCCATGCACGTCATGAAAAGGCTGCATTACATTTTCTATTTCACAGTGTGGCGCTCTTTTCTTGATGTTTTCCCTCCTTTGGACTACACTGAGCGTTTATATAAAGGCAGGTCTTACCTCAGAAGACCCCGCCCCCCCCCCCTCCTGTCACACAGGGATAGTCTCCCGCTGTGAGGAGTATAATGTGAACAGCCAGGTCAGGAGAATCTCCGGAGCAGTCCTCCTGAAATTGTCTAGATATTTTGTGTGCATATGTGAAAACAGCTTCACAAACATCTGAGTAACACATCAGCCCACAACACAACAGCTTCAGTATTTGCCCGGATGGATTCTAATTAACATCAAACACAACGACATACTAAGCTGACTTATGTAAAACAGCTTCAACACAGTTTGTACTGAGGCAGTTAGCATTAACAGCAACATGAATGACCTCCGACTCCTGTTCTCTGCACTGACACTTTAATCTCCGTCTGCCCGATAACGAAGCACGGAGCCAGAGTCGTAAAACACTAAATCCCAGCAGAACTCAAAAGCATCTGATGACTATCAGATGACCGACTGAGACAAGAAATCTGACAGTCACAATGTGAATGTTTTTCTGTCTTTAGAAGAAGTGCGGTCTTAATATGAATATTCAGCAAGTGGAGAAATCAATTATCCATCAGGGGGCTTTGCAAACAAACCCACGCAATGAAAGCATCATACAGACCAACTATATGTACGGTATGAAGAGGCAGAGCCCAGTCCAAAGTTACACTGAAAATTAACAAACTGAGGTTTTTTCTTTTCTAGTATTTAATATGCAAGATTCAAGCAGCCTATTTTTACTGATAGATAGTGGCATAAAAAAACAAATATTGGTCAAATAGTGAGCTTACAGCAATGAATTTCAGTCTGCAAAAAATCGTTTTTCAGATTTCATTATCAAATTAGAGACAATTTGAAGACTTCATCCTAGCGTTGTAGCACTCGAGATTGGTCTTGGTCTCAAGGTATCGGTCTCATCTCGGAATTGAAAGCATCTTTACTCGGTCTTGTCTCCGTCTCATACTGAACTGACTCTGGATTTTAAATCAAGACCACCACTGACAGGCTTTTTGACAGGAAAAAGCTCCTTTCTAAAAGAAGAAAATAACTTCAATGCATTTGTAGTTAAGTGTTTACCCCCATTTGTCTGCAACCTTCCTCTGTGTTAGCTTACTGTCTAAATGAGTGACACGCCCACTGCACACAAGATGATGATTTTTCTGTGATGTTTATGGTCTTGGTCTTGTCTTGGTCTCGGAGTCCCTCTGGTCTTGGGTATTTATTGGTCTCGGTTAGTGTGGTCTTGACTTCAACACTACTTCATCCACCTTGCAGTTTGCAGAAAAAAACATACTTTAATATATTTTGATGTCACTGGCGGTGTAAACGGAGGACGTACTTTTGGTCTGAAAAAGGTCTTAAACCTTAAAATCTTAAAAAAGCAAACATCAAGAGACAGTACAAACAACAAAAGAGAATGAGAGTTGTGAAAGCAACAGCAGGAAATTGAGGATACAGTGCGATAAGTTAATAGTCAGAGATCAGACGACGTTAAGAAAAAGAATACTACATCGAAAGCCAGCAGGGGGCGACTGCACAGGTTGTAAAGAGAAGTCAGATTCAGGGAAGCAGAAGAGAAAATGAGCATTTATCTAGTAAGTTTAGATGTGATTCATCTTCATTTCACTTCAACTCAAACTGCACTTTGAGATTTGTTTAGCAGCCAGTTTAAAATCACACAAGGTAGAGACGATACTGGCACATACAGACTCAGCTCCAAAAACATCTTTAAAAATACATCACTACAAAAAAAAACATCAAGTGACCACAGTGTGTAAAACCGTGAGTAAAACCACCATAAAAAAATAGTTGAAAACCATCAAGAGTGACCTGAGACAGGGAGCAGATGGCCTAGTGGTTAGGTCCCGGCACGCCTCATGTGGGGAGGCCATGGCGTCTTATCTTATAGCTACCGTGAGCCTTGCTAACCAAGCCAGGCTAACTGTTAGTTAGATTTAGCATTTCCATACTCCTCACTCCTCTCCAGCTCTATCCTGATGTGATGGCAGCAATGCCAAAGTAGACGCTTCAAAACGGTACCTCAAACAAATGGATGACATCACATACAGTAGACAACAGGTCAGTGATAGTGTCTCATATGTTCACTTCGACAGAAATACGACCAAGTCAAGCGTGCGTTATAGGTTTTGGTTATGAAGTCCTCGGCCAAGTTCAGAGTCTTCATTTGAAGCGTCCATCCAAAGTCCTGAACCAAATGCTCTGCATTGCCAAAGCACACCGTGCCCTCCGTCTCGTCTATAACTGGATTCCACACTCCCACCTGCTGTTGTTTGATGCTTTATTCTTCTGATTGTTGCAGACAAAAGATCAGACGGCAAAAAGGAATGGCACAGCGTTGACGTGACTCCCGATGCAGCTTCAATACAGGTGAGTAGTCATTCACTGACACAATGCATCAAGGTGAAAGGGCAAGGGCTTCTTTGTATTCTGAGCGTTTTGTTTTGGTACGCACGGAAACTTGGCACAGAGACGCTAAGTCGCAGCATGACAAAACAACAAGACAACAGAATGAACTACAGATAAAAGATGATCATCCTTCTAATGGACTACAAAGACAAATCAAGCACTTGATGAGTTTGTGGAAGGGTTTCACCTCGAATGTGCTGGGAATCGCAGTGAATTATGACCGTGGGTAAACATTTATTATTTACTAAAGACAGAAAAACGACACAGAGCTTGTTTTGCCGCCTTGACAGGAACCAATTAACAAACATTTCAAGACTGAAAGCTCATCCAAAAACAGCGAATAGGCTGGATTTGATTTTCAGCCAATTTCAGCACAAAAAGAAAGTACTACAAGTGATCCTGCTCTTCTCTTTCCGTCTGTAATCACTCCAGTTCTTCCTCAAGAAATACAACATCCGTGCAGAATATGCGGCAAAGATTTTTGACAAAATATTCACAACACGTCTCTGTATGGTGCAGGACAATTTAAGAGCACCACAAACTACAGTCTCCATATAAAGAAGATGAAGTACAGTCAACATCATCTAAATATCATTAGAATTTGTAACTACACAGTAACACTTTGACTATTGGGCTATTAGAGGCAGATTTGATTTTTTTGAAAACAATTTTCTAGGACAAGCCGCCGAGCTATAAGAACTGTTGCTCAAATTACATTTTCAACCAAACAGTTAACTACATTATGTCGGGCTAGGTGAAAGTAAATCTTAGAAACCAGCTTGTACACTTGTCGTGTTACTCTACCACAAACATCTGTTGTAACATTAAAGGGGGGCGGCTGTGGCTCAGTTGGTAGAGTTGGTCGTCTCTCAACCAGAGGGTTGAGGGTTCAATCTCCAGCTCCTGAAGCCACATGTCCGATGTGTCCTTGGGCAAGACACTTAACCCCGAATTGCTCCCTCTGCTTTGTCGGCGGCATATGAATGTGTATGAATGGATTAGTTAATACTGATGGTCTCACTTTATATAGCAACCTCTGCCATCAGTGTGTGAATGTGTAGGTGTGACCTGCGGAGTAAAAGTGCTTTGAGTAGTCAGAAGACGAGAAAAGCGCTGTACAAGCTCCTCCATTGACATTTCAGAAAAGCCAACCAGCTACCTGAATACTCACGACTTTAAAATATTTAATTCAGCAAAACAAAAAACAAAACAGAAGAACGAAAACAGAGAAATAGGTAGAAGACTGTTGTACATAATATTTCTGGTAGTGAAGGAACTACACATCCCACAATCCATTGCAATTCCAACGAGACCCAATAAACAATAATTTAGCGCACCTCATTCAAACTGCATCTTTGATGTAGTGTTAATATTGTTCATATTAATGTTGTAACATATTGTAGTTTGTGTGTAGGCTATATAGGAACATCAGTCGAAGTTTGCAGGGGCGGTAAACGTTGCCATGGTAACAGCGGGCTCCACCAATCACAGACGTCGCTGTAACACTCCAGGACTTAGGGTAGTGGAGTTATTGTCCCTGAGATCGCGATTCAACCGCGTTCTCCTTAAAAGGAGGTCGATATCGTATGAAAGTTGGTCTTCTACAGGAGCGTAAACCATCGTTTCACACTCGTGGTGAGTCTACCTTGGATGGTTATGACATTATGGCAATCACATTATAACATTATAACAATCAAATCTGCTATGGAGAAAAATATTTTCTTATAGAAGCCCTCTGTTGAGCTCTGTGGTCTACAACCTTTAAAAACTGCCCCGAAGAAATGGGGCAATTTTAAGATATCTTGGAAAATTAGAGTAATTTCCACCACAAATAGTTTGTCATTATGTTGAAAAAAGGATAAACCCATTGGCCTATAGAAATCCACCATATATTTCATATGTTCGCAGCTCAGCATCAGTCAGAGAGAAAACTGACTGTAAAACACAGGTATGGCTGTGGCTGCTGCAAAATTCAAAATAGTCTTGAGATGAGGAGAAAAAAACTGCATGATGTAACAACAAGTTCATACCAGAATCACAAAGTAACTCTGGCATCTGAACTCGAGTGCAATGCACAGTACCAAAAAAAAAAAAAAACACACAAACACTGCAGGATAAATGTCCAAAAGCAACATCGTGAAGGAGATTCTATCCTTGTTTAATATGCACGGCAGCAAAATGAAAGCAGCGGGGTCATTACTGGGTCAGCAGGCCATAGTCCCAGTCACTCCCCGTTTAAATCCACACTGTCCCTGCGGTAATCAGTCCTGCTAGTAGCCGGGATTTAGAGGCAGGAGCCGCATTAAGCTGCACGGCCACTCTAAGTACTGCGCAGGTGACTGTAGTAATAACAGAGAGATGGAAGGTACTTACTTGATGAAGAAACTGGCCCCTTCGTCCGTATAACCTTCCTCCCATCCCCGAGGTAGGTCTGTAAAGAAACCACAGACTTGTTGGTGACACCTGAAAGTTTCCTCTCCTCTCGGGGCCGGGCCCTAAATGCAACACTTGGAAGTTGGCAGCAAAGGTAAACACAATAAAGTGAACACACAAGGGCACATTACACACAGGGCTACCCGCCCCGCAGAGCTACCTGAGCGGATCATGTGTCCGGAGTTTACCGGTTCACCGGAGCGAGGATGCAGCCAGGTAGTGGTCCGCGTCTCATCGCTGAGAGAGGGAGAGGGAGAGAGAGAGAGAGAGGGGAAAAACACCTGTTACACCACCGGGAAGGAAACACCAGCTGACAACTCCCGTTAAACCGGGAGACACGGTGCGGTAAAGCGCTCTTTCTTCCACTCACTTGATGAAGAAGACTCTGCCGTCCGCGCAGACACCGTAACACCAGTGTTCAGGTAAGGTGTCCCGCCCGAGAGGCGCCGCCATGATCCGGTCTGAAGTCCTATTTCATGTCATTCCCTCTCCATGGAGTCTCCCGGGAGCTCAATGATCACCGCCAGGGCCGGCGCTGCCTTCAGGAACTCCTCAGAAGCTCGGACAAACAAGCATCTCAAGCTAAACATATTCATTTTAAACGGATATAGGCTTATATTATGTATACGTTTTGCCACACAGGCACAGGTAAAGTCAAACTGAGTAAAAATCGTAAAAAAAAACCAACCTTCTCAGTTAATTGGTGTTGTTAATGTTTGAATTTCATTACTTTATTCGTAAATAGATTATTTAACACATCAATTAATCCCCTGTTTTTTTAAGCAAATGGGGATTACGGATGGATAACTGAATACAGAAAAGACATTGAATGCAACATTGGGATCAGCCATAGGACCCAGTAATAACCAACTACTTTCTCAGCTTACATTTTTTCAAATTTGGTTTATTAAAAAGAAAAGTAGAAAGTTCTGAACTTTACAAAAACATGGTAATGAGCAAAAGTGGAAGAAAGACCAGATCAAGTTTATTATGCTTCTCTTTACAGAAGTCTTAAGTCGTGCACTATTGGTGTTGAAACTGAGTTTTTCCTGCAACAAAGGTTCATTGACATATTAATTCATTTTAACCTGATGGGTTGCTGGGTTACATACATACAATACATACATTAACCTTACAGACTGAGACTTAGGTTGGGAACCGGAGGGTCACTGGTTCATGTCCAATGCGGACCAAGTATGGAAATTGGTCTGGTAGCTCAAGAGGTGCCAGTTCAATTCCTGAGTACTGCTCAGCACATTTAGGTGACGATATTAACAGTTATATCAACATATGACAAGTGTTTGTTTTTTTTAATGCCCATCAAGAAAAGCCGACTTGAGCAGCTTTGATTTTTTCTTTTGCATACCAAACTGTAATTTAACAATATAATATTTTTTGAATACATTACTGCACAGCTCTAAGAGACTTTCTCGTTTACTTTCTGGTTCGGGGCTTTTTAATCATTTCCTACAGTAAATACTGAAGGGAGGGAGTGACAGAGGAAATTGGAATTTTGACCTCCGTTTTTTTTTTTTTAAATCCTGGGTACAGCCTGAGCGACGTAAGTTAAACTTTAAACAAGTGGTCTTAGGGTTTATCATGCCAAACATTTACTACATCCGACAATAAAGGATCTTTGTTGTCTCCCTTGCCTCGTGATGATTTTACTTTTTTAAATCAGGAAGCAACCGCTCCATGCACCGTACATTGGTCCCTAAATGATCCATCAACACAAGTAGTTCAGGGACACTACGCTGTCATTTATCATACTATGATGTCAGTGCGACATGAGGAGCGCCCAAAAGCAAATGTTTAATCAGGCATGTTTCACATCTTTGATCAGTTAAGTGTGACACACTTGTGACACTTGTGTGAGTGTGACACAAATAAGGTCTAAGGTATGTTTTGCACTGCATATGAAATCAGTTCTTCTTTAAAGAAGAAATGCACCGATTAGGAAAATTAGGGCTGATGCTGATACCGATGTTTGAAATAACAATTTAGCCGATTACCGATTCCGATACAGATGTTTGTTTCATGACTTCTTTTGGTGTGAGACTCCCACAATGCAACATTTTCTCTCGTGTTTGAAAACGAAAACAAGTCAGACTTTGTTCAACAGGTGACTTCATCTTCCCATTAAAAACCTCTTCTCTGATTCAGTCGTTAATCGTACTAGATGTCAGCATTAAATTAATCTTAACACTCATTTCATCATCACATCTCTGCAACAGAGACATCGATGGAAACTCTGAGTTGTTCACAGTTACCACATTTTCCTTTAGAACTTAAATGCACCACAGCAGCAGGCTTCCACAGAGAAAACAGAGAGCAGGAGAGGAGCTGCTGCTTTTATTTCTCTGAAGCAATCGGTCAACGAAAAGTGCTGATTTTGTGCTCTTTAAAAGACGTGCCACCTTGAGTCTCTAAGTGATTTAACTGAGAGGAGCTGATAATGAGATTAAAGACTTCCTTTAACCAATTAGGGGCCTTATTAAGGAAAGCTTTGGTCTCAAATGTGCAGGCATACACTCTAATTCCAGACAGATCAGCCTGGATTTAGTTGGATACTATTTTATTTATTTTTTTAAGGTTTATTTTTGGGCTCTTTGGGCCACACAGGACAGTGGATAGAGCCAGAAATCTGGGTGAGAGAGTGGGGAACGACATGCAGGAAAGGAGCCACAGGCTGGACATGAACCTGGGCCGCCTGGAGGACCACAGCCTCAACACATGGGGCACACGCACCATCCACTTGACTACCAGCACCCAAAGTTGGTCACTACTCTGTTGTGGCATCAGGAGTTGATATAGTGGGGTTATGAAAAAACTTCCACTACTTTATCTGTTTTCCATATACACACACAAACATAACCACATACGTTCCCGCAGCACTTCTGTACACTGTACCTGCCCAACCCTAAAGAATTAAAGAAAAAAGGGGAACAACTCATTGAGACTATGGTTGGTTCAATATTTTCACAGAGCAGATATTTTTCTCTGATGCTTTGCTCACAATG